>NC_141612.1:42629118-42886667 GCF_047967505.1 Dipteris shenzhenensis
AAGTGTTGCAGCATTTCAATACGGGTGGGGGGAAGGCAAGAAGTACTCCATTGCCTCCATATGTGAAACTGAGTCAGGTAGATAGTCCCAAATCAGATAAGGAGAGGGCCATGATGCATCAGCGGTTGGGATTCTTATGTATGCTATGATAGCTACCACTCTAAACTCGTTCTCTCTTTAGTTCATTATCTTGGTCTTTTGGTGAGACGAGCAAGCTCGACGGGACCAATTACCCTTGTGGAAAATAAAGGTTCGGAGCTATTTAGTGTGGAGGCAGTCGTGGGGGATTGCGACAGGGACATAGTTGTTGCCTTAGGTCATTGTGACTACCCCGGCCATAGCAACTTCGGGGGCATTGACAACGCCAATGGACCATGTATTAGTGAGGGCATGGCAGATCCGAGATGCAGAAGTCTTGGCTATCATTGTGGGTACGATAGCGGAGATAGTGCTTCCTCATATTCAGATGGTGAACTCGTCTTTTGAGGCTTTGGCAACATTGAGGGGTATGTATGAGCCCAATAACAATGCGAGAATCTTGGACCTGGAGACGGGGATGTACGGCATGCGGATGGATGAAAGGGATTCGGTACATGAACACATCACCAAGACGAAGGTGGTGCGGGAATTGTTAGGGGTAGTTGGTTAAAGGACGAGCTCGACCATGATGGTTGGTTGTTGTTGGGAATGCTTCCCTGGAGCTATAGTAGTTTTGTGACTACAATGATTGCAAGATAGAGGGCAGCGCCAGTGACTTTCATCGTTGCTACAACAAGAAGCTCGGGAAAATAAGTATGATGATACAGATAAGGATGACAAGGCCCTAATAGCTCAGGTCCTGAGCAAAGGCAAGGGTAAGGCTGACAAAGTCCAAATCTGCTAAAGGAGCGAACTCTCTGGATGAAGACAAGAAGAAGAAGAGAGAGAAAGAGAAAAAGTGCTTCTATTGCGATGAGCCAATAAATTGTTTGAAGGATTTCAAAAAGGAAGAAGGTTGATTAGGGGGCCACAGAGGAGTTAGCTTAGTTGGTGGTCACACATGAACTCTTCTTGGTGGCAACTCTGAGTGTTGTTGAGATTAGGTGTATGGACCTCGGTGTTACTCTGAGAATGTCCGAAATTGAGGGTTGGTCAGAAAACTTTGTGAAGGTGATGGACAGTGATGAGTGTATGGAGTCGTTTGTGTGCTTGGCTGTTGTTACTGAAGTAGAGGGGGATTTTTCGACAGGGCTTAAGTTCAGGGTCAGACGGAGGCTGTGACTTAGAGAGGGACAACATAGAACCACAATTGGAGCTTCACAGTCCATGTAATCTGGATTTATGATTGGGATATGATGTCGTGCGTATATTGTTTGGTTGCATTGGACTGATAGCTTGGTGCCTGGAGGACGTCAAGCTGTCACCCATCATGAGGGGGATACTTGGAGGATACTAGTATCTGGAGTGCTCGAGTTTGAAGGCGGGTTTGTGACTGAAGGTCTACCCGTACCATCAGGTGCTACCAAAGGTGGACCTGTGAACTAGACTGGTGTGCGAAAGCGGAACCAGACCTAGTAGAGTAGGAGCCACTGGTTGAAAAACTTCAGGAAAAGACTATGACGGCACCAAAGTGTTTCAGAGGGCTACAACGGGGGAGGTTTTGGAGCATCTTCATCGACAGGATCTGGCCAATGTGGATCGGTGAGAGGGGGTGTTGGAATAGGGTTGCTCACCTCCCCACCTGTGAGCCCCCACATCAAGGGGTGGACCATAGATTTATAGGATGGGTCATGGGGCTGCCACACGGGCAGCACATGGGCTGCCATGTGGGTGGGCAGCAGAGAGAGTGGGGTAAAAGGGGGCCATTTGGGCCTCCTTTGAAATCACTTGGAGCAGCCCTCTGACAAGCAGATAGGAGCAGCAGTTAGGGCATCCTATAGGAGCTGCAGACTAAGCTTGAGGTGCTGCCCACCTAGGCTGGTTTTCTGGACAGCAAGGTGGAAGGGATCTTTGGACAGAGAGTCTACAGAGGTGCTGCCCATCTAAGCTGGCTTTCCGGACAGCAAGGCGGAAGGGGTCTTTGGACAGATCATCTATGTAAGCTCAGAGGAGCACGTGGGCTCAGATATCTAGAGGTGCCAGGCATATAGTAGGATGACATTTTGGTATTGTATTGTGTCCAGTTTGTGGACGGACAGAAATATTTAAGTGTTGCTTCAATATTTGTCTTGGATGCATTGTCTATTCTGGCTTGCACACCCACATCTATGATTGTGAAGTACACATAGTGAATGAAGTTTGATTCCGTAGTGAAACACTTCGGCGTGTAATTCTTAGTCTTCCGTTGCGGGATACCCTCTGGTGGGATTTTAGTTTCTAACTAACGGCTGGAGTGCATACATTGAGATTGTGCGTTGGGCAAAGACTTCACTTTGTGTTTCTTAGGTATTGAGGGACTAGAGGGTGAAAACTTTCCTGGAAGGCAAAGAGGGAAGTCTTTCAAAGCTTAGTTGCAGGTTACTGGAAGTGGAACATGGTCAACCTGTTGAAGCATTCATGGTGGAGACTTTGTTTTGTGTTTTGTAGGTATTGAGGGACTAGAGAATGAAAGCCTTCGTGGGAGGCAAAGAGTGAAGTCTTGTTGCTTCTTCAAAGCTTAGTTGCAGGTTACTGGAAGTGGAACATGGTGAACCTGTTGATGCATTCATGGTGGAGATGGGACATCTACAGGTCAAAAGGTTTATTGTTGCTAGAGGATTTCTCCTCATCTGGAGCTGATGGCCAAGATTTTTGGAAAGACCCCTGGGCTTGGAAATCTATGTGGATCAGCTGCTAGGATTTCATTGTCCAAGTGGCACACTCGGTTGCGGATATTGCTGGAGTGGAGAGACTAAAATGAAATCGGTTAGTCTTCACAAGCAGTTGTAGCTTGAATGAAGAGATTTTGGACTACTTCTTCTCCTTTATTGCTAGCCTTCGTCATGGCTGAATCTGCCCTTCACCTCCGGAGTGCCAATAGAAACTTAGTACCAAGACTTTATATAAATGGATGCTCAAGTATGTGTGGGTGTGTGGATTTGTATGTGAGAGCATATGGTTATACTATGATCTACATCCACTGTTGGGCGCTGATGACATGAGTGGGGATGTCATAGTAGCTAGTCCCTGCTATGGGTGATGGAGTTTATGGTTTTCAACCTTATGAGTGACTATCATGAGATTGAAACTGCACTATGTTGTATTTTTAGAGGATGAGTTTGGGCATGTTCTTGGATTCATTTAGATATATTGCTAGAGTGGAGTTGGGTTGAGACAGACCTTTGCAGCATGGTGCTTGGCAGGTTCCAGGGTATCCTTAGATTCTAGGGGGACAGTTGGATAGACCCGATGGTTGTGCCAGGATTGCTCGAGAATGTGGCGGGTTTGTGATCGAGTATGGTGGTGCCATAGGCCTTTGGTGCTACCTAGATTGTACTTGTGTGCCAAGATGGTTTGCTTGCACAGGACCGGACCCAAAAGAGCCGGAGCTGTGGGCTCAAAGATTGATGATTGAGGACATCTCTGACTTGTTCTTGAATGCTTCTCAGTGGGAGCATTGGCCACAGTGGGTCGGTGAGAGGGAGTGTTGGGATTATGAGGATCACCTCCCTCCTTGTGAGCCCCCAAATGAGGACATGGGGAGGTGTACCAGCAGCGTGTATTGGGAGAGGGACATGCCATGTGAGCACAGAGAGAGAGAGAGAGAGAGAGAGAGAGAGAGAGAGAGAGCTGGCATGGAGAGCAGGGCTGCCATGTGGGCAGCAAGAACAGGCTGCTGCTATGTCCTAGATGGTGGGCAGAAGGGCCCACTGATGGGGGAGGTACAAATCTCAGTAGAAGGTCCAGGGCCAGCAGCAAAGGCTGGTCAAGGGCAGGCCTTATAGGTTGCTGGCTGCTCAAAGGTAGGCCTTATAGGCTCTGCAGACAGCAGCAGACTGGTCAGGACATCACAGACAGTCTGGCTGATACAGCAGCAAGTCGGAGCAGTGGGGCTACTTAAAACAGGCTCCTAGCAGGCAATGACTGCCATATGGCAGTCAGGCGTCAGAAAGGGTCGGCAGTTTTCATTGGTTGGGGGAAAGATTTTGGGTCCTCCTCGTGTCTTCTGGGTGTTGCTGGGCCTGCTGACTGGGTCTGCTGTTCCGGGGGCTTTTGGCCCTATAAAAAAGGCTCAAGACTGGGGTCCATTCATTCACTCATTGTAGCTCATAGCAGGCCTCCTTGGACAGCAGCAGGGAGGCCAGCAACCACTTTGAGTGAGCCTCATATTGCACATCAGTCTGGAGCAGCAGAGGAGGCCATGAAACAGGCTGTCCAGCCTGCAAGTCACCTACAAGGTGAAGACCCATATACTGCAGGGCTTGGGGAATTAAGAGGCCTTATGCCTCATCCATTGGCTAGAGACAGGACAGTCAAGTAACGGGATCAAACAGTGCCTCACCATTGGCTGTCCACCGGAGCAGCAAGGAGATATGTATGCTGGGCATCACTGTAGCTCTAGAGAACACACAGGCTGACAGAGATTGAAGGTGCCAGATAGAGGTAGATAACAGTTTTGAGTGGTCAAGGGTCCACATCTATGCAGAACCTTGTCTACTAGATGGTGGCACACTGAACACACTGTTTTGTAGCAGTTTTGTCCATTTGTTTGGAATCTGTAGTACATGATTTACTGTTCTAATACACTGTTGCACCATTCAAAGATCTAAGTTTGTGTCCATCTCTTTCTACACTTGTGTCCACATTAAAGAATGGAGTGAGATTTGAAATAGCGATGTTTGATTTCTAGGCATACATTTTCATGATCTTCTGCTGTGGGTAGTGTTGGCTGTAGCAAGCAACCTCCACCTCTGTTTTCTAACAGAATCAATTATGCAAGTTGAGGAAGGTCTTGTATTGTTAAAACAGTCCTGCGGGCTTGGCATGCAAAGAGTAATTCATCTAGATAATCTCTCGGGTATTCAAACTTTGTAGGACAGTTATCTGTCATTAGCTCCTCTCTCTTGTAGAACACAGGCGGTTCAAGAGGTTTAGAAGGAGCAGAATGGACCTATTAGAGGAGGTGTATGACAATTGGCCCATTGGCTTTGTGAAGCTCGGTTAGGAGAATATAGTATGCAGGTTGAGCAAGGCCCTGTATGGCTTAAAATAGGCCCCGCGGGCTTTGTATGCAAAGATTGATGCATACTCGACCATTCAGGGTCTACATAATAGTCCAGTTGAGAGTGCCCTCTACATCAAGACAGTCATATTTTATGCGTGATGGAGTTTATAGTTTTCAACCTTGTGAATGACTGCCATGAGATTGGATCTGCACATTATGTTGTGTTTTCAAAGGATAGTTTAGGCATGTTCATAGATTCATCCAGATATATCTACTTGACATTAGCGAACATGAAGTTGACACTAGCGAACATGCCAACTTCACCTTGTGAAGTTTTCATCCATGTTGCGGCTTGTTGATATTGCGATAAATTCTTTCTATCATAAGTGGTGTGTTGCCCTTTTAGCTAGGTTTTCTAGATGCTTGTTTGGGAGGGACTCAAATAAGATTGTATAATGTCGATAGAAACTTAGTACGAAGACCCTTGTATAAATGGATGCTCAAGTATGTGTGGTGTGTGGGTTTGTATGTGTGGTAAGAGCATATGTTTATACTATGGTCTACTCCCAGTGTTGGGCGTTGATGATTTAGCGTAGTAGCTAGTCTTTGATGTGCGTGATGGATTTTGTGGTTTTCAACCGTATGAGTGACTATCATGAGATTGAAATTGCACCATGTGTTTTGTGTTTTTAGAGGATGATTTTGGGCATGTTCTTGGATTCAGCTAGATACATGAGATTGTCTTCACAAGCAGTTGTAGCTTGAATGAGGAGAATATGGACTTATTTTCGATTAGCCTTCTCCTTTAGTGATAGCCTTTGTCACGGTTGAGTTTGCCCTTCATTTGAGGAGTATCGACGGGAACTTGGCGTTATTGACCTAAATTCAATACGAAGACCTTTGTATAAATGGATGCTCAAGTATGTGTGGGTTTGTGGATAGGTATGTGTGAGAGCATATGTTTATACTATGGTCTATACCCACCGTCGGGCGTTGATGACATTGGGGGGGATGTCATAGTAGCTAGTCTCTAGTATGCATGGTGGAGTTTATGGTTTTCAACCTTGTGAGTGTCTGTCATGCATGACTCATGAGATTGAACTGCACTATGTGTTGTTTCTTTAGAGGATGAGTTTGGGCATGTTTCTAGGTTCATCTAGACAAATATAGTCGCCGTATTAGTGGACATGCAAGTTTCACCTTGTGAAGTTTTCGTTCATGTTGGGGCTTGCTGATATTGCAATACATTCTTTCGATCATAGATGTTGCGTTGTCCTATCAGCTAGATTGTCTAATAAGCTTTGCATTAGAAATGCTTGTTTGGGAGAGACTAATGTAGCTTGAATGAAGACAATGTCGGCTACTTTTTGATTGGCCATCTTAAGTGCTAGCCTTTGTTACGGTTGAGTTGGCCCTTTGCCTCCGTAGTGCTGACGGAAACTTGGTATGAAGACTTTTGTGTAATGGATGCTCGTGTGTGTGTGGATATGTATCTGTGAGAGCTCATGTTAATACTATGGTCTACATCCACCATTGGGCAGTGACGAGGGTTGTGGGGATGGTAGCTAGTATCTGATATGCATGATGGATTTTATGGTTTTCAACCTTGTGAGTGATTATCATGAGATTGATACTACACACTGTTGTGTTCTTGGAGGATGAATTTGGGCATGTTCCTACACACACACACACACACACACGCTCCGGAATGCCTGCACATTTGCTTTTTTTGGTGAAATCTACGCAGCTGTGTTTATATTACAGAAAGCAGTCCCAGATAGAAAACATGCAATCATGACATCAGAAGATGGCCTTACATAACAGTATGTAGGATAATCTATCTGATGTAAGAGAGTGCTCATGTTCTCCCTCAAAATATTGAAAGCTTCAATGAATTACACGTTTGGGAGCATGCTATTCTGGTTTCTATGTTTGTAGTGTAGATGGCAATGTGGGTGAGAACTGTAATCTCCAGATGTTTTGGAGAAACTTGGTTGGTGGTTGATGATGTGCGGAGATGGGGCTTCACCTTGTGACTTTTGGAGTGTGATTATATGCGGTGCCAAATTAATGATGGTTACAGGCTTTCTCAGCATCACAAGAATCGTGGATCCCATATCTGCGCAGAACTAAGTACTCAACCTATTAATTTCAAGGGATTTCATCCAACTCAAGCAACTCAGTAGTACAGAATGTGTCAAATCAATTGAATTTCTTCCTTTATTGTTTAAGATTTTGGGAGAGTTCTTCCGTTGTGCGTGCTATCTGGGGTGTAGCAGCTTGTCATACCAATATTGGATATCTGGCTATCGATTGCCTCCCTTGTGTCCCTAACTTGAAGGATTTGTTTGGAGCTGGTTTTGGCCCTGAAGACCTGTTGGCGAATTGCTTTGTACTGGGTCACCATTTTCATCAATCGTTCTTTGCGTCTGAGTCTAAGCTTGTGCTGAGTTTAAGTATGTCTTAGACACCTTCTCTTTTTCTCAGTAGTACAGAATGTGTCAAATCAATTGAATTTCTTCCTTTATTGTTTAAGATTTTGGGAGAGTTCTTCCGTTGTGCGTGCTATCTGGGGTGTAGCAGCTTGTCATACCAATATTCGATATCTGGCTATCAATTGCCTCCCTTGTGTCCCTAACTTGAAGGATTTGTTTGGAGCTGGTTTTGGCCCTGAAGACCTGTTGGCGAATTGCTTTGTACTGGGTCACCATTTTTATCAATCGTTCTTTGCGTCTGAGTCTAAGCTTGTGCTGAGTTTAAGTATGTCTTAGACACCTTCTCTTTTTCTTTGTTTTCTTTTGTTTGATTTTTAAAAAATATTTTTCGCATTGTTAGTAGTAGTAGTTGTTTGGCAGTTGCTGTCTTGCCAATACTCATCATGACTTGTTGTATGTTAATGCCTAAACTTTAACCTGTAAAGATGTGGACCTTCAACCTTTGTATGTTTGTAGGCTGTTGCTTACAGATATTATCAAACTTAATTTAAATTGACAATCTTAATGTTTTAAACTTTGAATCATCCATGTATAAGTTGGTTGTATGCACTATGTACATTGCATAATTTAAAGTTATTTATAAATTTTTATATTCGTATACTTTTATATATTGTTAAATAAGATGTTTTCAATTAAAAAAATAGGTGTCTAAAGTGTGTCTAACGTGTCGTGTCCAACATTTTCTGCATGGTGCTATTAGCACGGGTGAAAACACAACCAGAGAACATGGCCTGAATGATGGAGCCAACTTTGCGAACTATAGATGTAACATATTTAAGTGTGACTATGACTCGGTCCAAGCCTCTTGTTTTTTTCTTGAGATTAAAATCAGCATGGAGCACATAAAGTAGAACATAATGCTGAAAGAGCACATGGAATGCTCGTGGGCTCCTTTGCTGTTGGTTTCTTAGATGCAATTCTACAATATATTTGTGGAGAGGCAATGAAGTCCTTATCAACATTGCTTTTTGAGATACGGTGGAATTCCAGTGGGCTCCTTAACTGTGTCCATTAGAGGCTTCTTCTACATATGGGCAGTGTTGAGGCAAGGAAATCTTTGTCAGTGTGACCCTTAAAGAACTGCAGGCTGTTCTTGATACTTAGAAAATGTGGCAAATGATAGCTATTTTGGAAGATTGTCAGTCTGGCCAACTGCTGGATGGGGATTTGGACGAGTTGAAGTCTGGTAACTAGGTGGATTACTCTGTTTTTTGGTACATTTAGCATTTTGCAATGTTCCAGGCTTTGGGCTTCGTTTTCAGCTAGATATAGATATAAAATGCTGGTACAAGACAAACTTAGAGCTAACTTGTCCTTATGCTTTGGTAACATATAATATGTATTTAGTATACCAGTGGCATCTATGTCATGATGCCACTTCACCTGGTATCATGTCGTTCTCAGAGAGGAAGGGTGTTGGCTCCTTTTCTGTGTCCCTCAGGTTACACATGGGTAATTTGGAGGTGAGGAATTCTTTAGCAATGATGGGTCGTTATCGATGCTTCATGAGTGAACCAGTGAACCTGAGCTTTCTGGGAAAGGTAGGCAACTGCACCATCCAAGTGCTGGATGGAGAGGGTGGGGTATTTGAGAAGCTGAAGCTGAGTGACCAAGGGATTGTTCTGTAGGTAAGCAATGATTATTTTCTTGTGGTCTATTCTTTGAAGTCAGTTTTGAGCCCCATAGAGATATGACATGGACAAAACTTGAGGCCCCTCCTGTCTCCTTTTTAGCATACAATATGTTTACAGTGCACCTGGTGATGGTCATATCATGATATCACTTTACCAGGTGTCATGTCATCGTTTGCCTTGCAAGCATAACAGTTTAAAAAGAATAGAAGGTTTTCGACAAAGAAATTCGACATGTTCTAATTAAAAACCAAGCTTACAAAAAGTCTTAAATCTGCATTGACTTCCAAGCTAAACCTCAGGGATCCCTCCAGAAAGATAAGAAATGGAGAGCTTCAGAATGTATTAAACAACAAAGTCGTATTTTGGTTGATTTGTGCACAAAAACTATACATCATCGAGTGAAAACTAAACTTTGTTAATATAGAGCTTCTCCCAATTGCCCTTTACTCAAAATGGGCAAATCGTATTAGAGCATGTGTTCAGTCAGTCTATAAATAGTGCTTAATGAAGGTGGCATTTTGAATATAAGGTACTTGGAGCCTGTTTTGCTTTGTGTACTTCTGTGGATCAGTAATACACATTGACCTAGTGTTATGGGCGAAGTCTTTTAGACCAAGGCAGGCGTGACAACCCAGGTAAACCTAAGGCCCTAGAAGAATCTAGAATCTTGAAATGATACGCTCGTCCAATTTTGAGATGGCGCTTGTCAAAAGAAAAGACACAAATTTGTGACACGCAGGTGATGAGTGCAGTATTTTCGTTCATTGGTGGAACGTTAGTCTGGCCGTTGGCTACATCAATGTGGTTACAGTCTATAATGAGCCAAAGGGAGAGATACTGCCATGTATTGCACGGAAGGAGGTGGAATATTGTTATCCATGCACTTGTGGACACACCTGTGTTTGCCATCAGAGCTGTATTGGTAGTGCATGTAGCAGTCTGATTTATTTATAAGCTATTTTAGGAGTTGTACGCTCTTTCACATTGCAAGGTTCTCATCTTAATGAGCAATTCGCTTGCTCACTAAGTGTTCCAAGAGAGCATTGTGAGCAGCAATCTTGTTTGCCATTGGAGCTTATTGGCAGTGTGTTTAATAATTTATAAGCTATTTTAAGAGTTTTGCACTCTTTCAAATTGCAAGGTTTTCATCTTAATGAGCACTTCGTTTGCTCGCATAGTGTCACAAGAAACCATTGTGAAAGGCAACAATCTTGTTACTGACTTGAACACATAACATTATGTTGGTAGGAAATCTCAAAAGAAACACACAATAGGCACAAAAATGTAAAATATTGCTATATCGTGATGTTTATTTAATAAGCTCCCATTGTATAATTGCCAGGTTGTAATCCCATCAATGCATATTTTCACAAGTTGGGAGCTTCTTGGGTTGTGCTAGCATTTGTAGGAGCTGCAATAATAACTTTCTTGAACACATTTCCCAATGTAGATGTTCATGTTAGATATTCAATGAGTTTCAACTATACATATCTTACGAAGGATACACCTTAAATTCATCTTTTCTATCCACCAAAAAGCTTACTTTGGCACGGAAGGAAGCCTCTTAAATTGCTCGTGGAGAATCCCAAAACTGTCATATATATTCTAATGAGTTTCAACTATACATATCTTACGAGTTGTAACATATCTTAAGAAGGATACATTTTAAATTCATCTTTTCTATTCACCAAAAAGCTTACTTTGGCACATAAGGAAGCCTCTTAAATTGCTCATGATAGGAGTTTCAACTATACATATCTTACGAAGGATAAATCTTAAATTCGTCTTTTCTATCCACCAAAAAGTTTACTTTGGCACAGAAGGAAGCCTACTCTCAAATTGCTCATGGAGAATCCCAAAACTATCATATTGCCTTGTTGCATGGCCTTCCATCATTCCGCACACCATCCATTTGTGTTTTCGTTGGACCACTGACCCCTTGATCCACAAGACTATGATTCAAGTAGACTATTTAGATGGATGTTATTGTTGTAAAGGTGCATTTTCAAGATTATTGGCAAACTAGGGAAAGTTGAGTGTGGAGTGAATTGCCTTTTCTATATGCCTAGTGAAGAGCAAGTTGAGCCTAGTGTATGATGAAGTTACCAATAGTGAACTCTATGTAGTAAAAGCAATAGGCCCCAAGTGCCTAGTACTTGGAATTATAATCTTTTGGAGAAGGTGCCTTGCAATCATCATAGGCATGACATTTAAACATAGCGATATGCATCAAATGATTGGGCAGATTAAGTGCCAAGCAAGCAATGGGCTATTGCAAAGATGGGTACGAGTGCATGATAGACCATTGGAGCTTGAAGAGGCATCTCGTAGGGTGCCATTTGGGTACTTTAGATTATTCGAAGATGATGAAAATATTAGGATGGTGGAGTTTGAGACGTGGCTTGGTATTGCAAGTTGTATAACAAGTTAGGTAGCCACTATATGTCGCTTTTGTTGCATTGTACATGGGAAGCATTGTAGAGACGGACTTGATTTTGAATGAGGACCCAAGTAGCTTACAACAATACGTCATTGTCGTTATGAATTATGCCACCAAGGGGGGGAAGGCTAAAGCGCTTTGAGATAGCTCTACTCAGAGTATGGTTGGAGTGTGAAGATAGTGGGAGAGAGGGAAGGAGTCTCACTTCAGGCTTTCTCACAAGCACAATGGGGGAATACACACAAAGGTGGAGGCTGAAAACAGTTTTCCTCTTCTTGTTGAGAGTTCATGCTCAACATCATGTGATCATGTGTGCATAGCATCATCACGTGATCATATGTGCATAGCACTAACCTTATAGAGTGCTATAAAGGAAAGGGTTAGATCCCCTAACCCTAACCCTAAAAGGGTTTGTATATATTCTATTTTTTCAACTAATTCTAGTGTACAGTTAGTCATTTGTGGTGTGCTCTCTAGCTGTGCCCTCTCTCCTCATCTCCACTCTTCTCCTCTCCCCTCTTCATATTTTGTCATGGTATCAGAGCTCCCTTGTCTTCCGCTGAGACATTGAGTTTCTTGAGAGTGTGAGAGAGATTGTGAGATTGAGAGTTCTCTTGAGTGATTGTGAGATTCTTCCGTTCACTTCCGTTGAGAGAAATTTCCGTCCATTTGAGAGAAACTTCCGTTGAGTGAGCATTCCTTCATTCCGTTGATGATAGAAATTTCCGTTCATTGAGATTCTTCTTTGTTTTGCAATAGATTTGTTGAGAGACTTAGTGAGTTCTTTGAGAGCTTCTTATGAGAGAGAGAGAGATCTAGATCTTAGTCTTTGAGAGAGAGGTTTTGAGAGATCTGTGAGAAAGAGAAAGAAGCTAAGCCTCTCCAACAAAGCTCCTTCGACGGCCGTCCCTATCAAAAAGCCCCTGAGGCAAGCTGTGAGAGAAGGACGAGCGTGCAGGAGGAGGAAGAGGATGAGCAGCAGAGATGAACAACTAGTGTAGAGCTTTGGAGCTGGAGCTGAAGTTCTAGCTTTGGCGATGGCGGAAAAGCTGGAGTTTTTTGTCTGAATCTCGCTGTAGAAGGAGTCCTCGAGCTATGGCGGAGGAGCTGAATCTGTAGCTCTGGCTATGGCGAGAGAGCACAACCTCTACAAAATTTCTCTAGCAACCTGATGTTGGAAGCTGAATCTCTGTTTATGGCTGCCGAAGCTTCGAGCTCTGGCGATGGTGGAGGAGCTCACGTTTAGAGCTGAAGCTTCAAGCTTTGGCTATGGCGGAAGCGCTTGTCACCCAATTATGCATTTTTTCGCTTTCCTTTCACGCTTTACACTTTTCCTGTTTCACCTTGTCAAATCGGCAGGCCAGCGACGCGCTCCAGCTCCACGACTAGCTCCTGCGCCATCTTCGACGATCGGCCGCCATAGCTCGCACCCGGGCGACCGCCGCCAACCACGCTCTGCACCAACGAGCCTTCGAAAGGCTTTCTCACGCCATTGCCTCTAACAGCTCCGTCAGAAGCCGCGCGCCTCCATCGATCCGCTCCTCCAACGAACAATCGACAGCAAAGCTCCACAGCCAAAGGCCTCCAACGCTCACGCGACGGAATCACGGACGGAATCGGCATCTTCGTCAGAATCTTGGGTAGATTCCGGTGCCTCGCGTTTCGACACGTGGCAGATAGCGTTTTGCCACGTGGCAACCCTTACCTCCAATTGCCACGTCATCAGGCACCCGGAAGTGCCACGTGTACCTATCTTATCTGCCACGTCAACTGACATATCACCGACTGCCACGTCATTTTTGCCACGTCAGCTGCCACGTCATCTGCCACGTCATCTGTGCCACGTCATCTGCCACGTCACTTGTGCCACGTCATTTGTGCCACGTCATCATTGCCACGTCATCAGTGACACCTCAGCACTGCCATCTCAGCACAGAGCTTCACTGGCACACCTCTTGCTAAGCACAGTGCCACATCATCACTGCATGTGACTCACAGTGACACATCATCATTGAGCACCATTTGCACTCCTTTTGCCCCTCCACCTAGATCAAGTCATATCTCTTGATCCAGGAAGAATTTGAGGGTGCTCCAAAAAGGAAAGTCGCTCGATTTTTTGTGCTCTACGTGCTCGTTACATCACGCGCACATTTCGGCGCAAGTTACACTCACATTTGAGCCTCGCCGACAAAACCACTTCCTTCACGCACATTTGTCTCTACATCGACGCATCTGACCCAGCACTTAAAAGGAACAAAGGAAAAGGAATTATTTGCTGCTCTTTCATCGATCGACGGTTGGTTTAGATCTAGATCAGAGTAGACTAGATCGCCATAGAGGGGACGCTTTAAATTCCCCAAGTTGCCAATCTAAGCCATGCCCGAAATTCCCGACTAGTACCTACTCGGAGTCAGTCCATACGCTCACATCCGATTTCACATCATTGCATTACCTGAAACCTTACGTTCATCAGTTCAGTGAGCAGACTTCAGAGTTCAGAGGCATTGCAGATTGATTTAGTGGGCAGATAGCACTTGATTTCACACACACATGCCACCATTGTAAAGCCTATTTGGCTATCTCACGGCATCGTGCACATCATTTTTCAGCCTTGTAAAGAGGCTATTCCCGGCATCATTGCCACAAGCCTTGTAACACAGGTCAGATCTTATTTACTGCAGTTCTATCTTCACCGACGGTACAGAGATTTCACTTGGCATCTTCAGTGTCTTTGCAGTTGATTCATACAGAGTTTTCCAGGACACTTTTTGAGTACATTGCTTTGCACCATGTCGACTAGCAACCTCAATCTGGAGGCATCTGCTAAGTTAGACAACTCCAATTACGGTACATGGAAATACCGAATGGAGACCATTCTTGTGCTTCAGGACAAATGGGAGTATGTTGATGGATCCATACCTAGACCATTGGCCGATCCAGCCACCAGTAGCTCTACTCCATCTGTTGTCACAGCACCAGCAACGGGATCTACATCGGGATCTACATCTACACAAACAGTTTCCGCATCAGTAGCAGATCCTGCCATTGCCCGAGAGCTCAAGCAGAATGGGATAAGAAAGACAAGTATGCCTATCACCTGATCAAGCAGAATGTGCAAGATGTCATGCTAGGACAGCTCAACACAGTCAAGACATCAAAAGAAGCATGGGATATGTTCGCAGCTCTCTACGAGTCCAAGAACACATCCAGGATTCTCACCCTGAGAAACCAGATCAACCAGAGTTTCCGCAATAGCAATGAAACCGGTCATGCTTATGTACTCCGCATCAAAGACTACAACAATCAACTTGCAGCAGCAGGAGAGACTATGAATCCCGCAGAAATGGTTCAAGTAATCCTGAATGGACTAGGAGAAGGATATGACAATCTAGTCCAGAGTATTGCCATCCAACGGCAAATTCCAACACTGGAAGAACTTCAGTCAGTTCTACTTGGTGAAGAACTCAGGACTCAAGCCATTCAAGCACGTAAAGGTCATTCTAATGATCAGGCATTCACCGCTTCAGACAGAAGCAGAGGCAAAGGCAGAAACAGAGGTAGATCATATCAGAAAAGTGGTCATCATCATCAACAAAATCAAAGTCAGAATCAGCATCAGCATCAGCAGCATCCTCAGCAACATCAAAATCAGCAAAGAGGAAATCATTCCAACCGAGGAAGATTCCAAGGACGAGGAAATGCATCCACCAATGTGTCAAACATTCAATGCAACTATTGTTACAAGTTTGGACACTATGAAAGAGATTGCCGCAAGAAGCAGTATGACCAAGGCGGTCAATCTAGCAGTAATCGAGGGAATTCCCGAGGAAGAGGAAATCATCGTGGTGGACATTCTAGTCACAGTCATTTTGCAAATGAACATGGAAATATGTTTCTTGCAAGTGAGGAATTGCATCAGACTGATACAATGCACCTAGACACTGATTTCAATCCCAAAGAAGATTTCAGTTATCAAGTCGACCAAGTGGAACAGGATCCTTGGTACATCGACAGCGGTGCATCATCTCATATGACAAATCATCAGGAATGGTTCACAAGGTCAAATGACGGAACACAACTACAAAGTCATCTTCGACGGTGATGAATGCACTATCAGAGACAAATCCAAAAGAGGTCAGCTAGTAGCAAAAGGTGTCAAGGAAGGACGCTTATACAGGATGCTAGCTACAGTACCAGATAAGCATGCCATGTCAGCTCAAATGCAACAAATGCCACTATCTGCAAAATGGCACAAGAGATATGGTCATGTCAACTTCAAGTACTTGTTAGATCTAAGGAATCAAAATATGGCAATTGGGATTCCGAAGCTACAGTTTCTTGGAAAGGTTTGTGAAGCATGCTGCTTCGGCAAACAAAAGCGAACCAACTTTGTCAGAAGTACCTCTCGTGCACGAGGTATTCTTGATTTGATTCATACAGATGTATGGGGTTATGCCCAGACCCGCAGCATCAATGGTTCACTTTATTACTTGACCTTCATCGATGACTACAGTAGATATTGTTGGGTCTACTTTTTGAAAGAGAAATCTGAAGTGTTTGCCAGATTTCAAGAATTCAAAGCCATGGTAGAAAACCAAACAGGCAGAAAGATCAAGGTCATGAGATCAGACAGAGGAGGTGAATACATGTCTTCAGCATTCATGAACTTTTGCAAAACTCACGGCATTCGAAGACAATTTACATGTGCAGATACTCCTCAGCAAAATGCAATAGCTGAAAGGAAGAATGGGACTTTAGCAGACAGTGCTAGAGCAATGCTTAGTGAAAAGCATCTTCCGAATCAGTATTGGGCAGAAGCAATAGCTACAGCTAACTACTTGCTTAATCGGCTTCCTACCGAACCGATACAAGGTATGACTCCTTATGAAGCATTCACTGGACACAAGCCACGCATTGGGCATCTCCGCATATTTGGTTGCATAGCATATGCCCACATACATGATGATCATTGCAGAATATTGGATGCGAAGTCACGCAAATGCATCATGGTAGGCTACAGTGAAGAAAGTAAAGCATACAAATTGTATGATCCCATCAACCGCAAAGTCATTATCTCCAGAGATGTAATCTTCGATGAGGAATCAGAATGGAAAACCTCACCTACACAGGAGATAGAAGCATCGACTTCACAGTCATCTACAGAACAGGTTGATGAAGAAGCGCAAGAATTGCCAGCAACACCCCAATCAGTGTCACAGCAGCTCAGACGGTCTACTAGGGAAAGCAGACCACCAGTCAGATTGACATATGCTTAGAAAGGCAAAGCAATTCAGGTGGAAACCACCAACTATGCTCTTATGACTACCATCATGGCTACAGAAGAGCCAGTGTACTTCGAAGACGCAGTAGATAAGCCAGAATGGCAAACTGCAATGAATGAAGAAATGGATGCTTTGTATAAAAATAACACTTGGGAATTATGCGACCTTCCACTAGGAAAGAAGGCCATAGCCAACAAATGGGTATACAAAGTGAAGTACAATCCAGATGGCAGTATTCAGAGATACAAAGCCCGATTAGTTGCAAAAGGATTTGCACAACAATATGGCCAAGATTATGATGAGACTTATGCTCCAGTAGCAAAGATGGATTCCATACGGTTCTTGATATCACTAGCGACACTCAGTAAATGGAATGTGTATCAGCTCGATGTCAAGAATGCATTTCTCCATGGTTATCTAGACGAGGATGTCTACATGCAACAACCAGCCGGTTATGTTGAACCAGGACAAGAGAACAAGGTTTGCCATCTCAAGAAAAGTCTCTACGGCTTAAAGCAAGCACCCAGAAGTTGGTACAGCAGAATTGACAAGTATTTTGCTGATCTGGGATACATGAAGTCCAATGCAGATCATACTCTCTACTACAAAGTTCAAGGGGAAGATATTACTATTGCACTTTTGTACGTAGATGATCTAATTGTGACAGGAAGCAAGGATAGCTTCATCAGAAAGCTAAAACAAGACTTATCTGCAGAGTTCGACATGAAAGATCTTGGACTTATGCACTATTGTCTTGGAATTGAGTTCTGGAGAGATTCAGATAGCACATTCATGAGTCAGCTCAAATATGTTGACAGTCTCCTGAAGAAGTTTCATATGGCAGATTGCAAGATTGCAGCCACTCCCATGGAACAGAGTTTGAAACTTACTAAAGATTCAGAAAAGCCTACAGTCAATGACAGATACTACAGGCAACTCATTGGATCTCTTATATATCTGACAATCACACGGCCAGATATTTGTTATGCAGTAAGCTCACTAGCACAGTTTATGGCAAATCCAAAACAGTCTCACTGGAATGCAGCCAAAAGAGTCTTGAGATACATCAGAGGTACAAGACAATTTGGGATAGAATACAGAGGAAGTCATCCACGGTTGCATGGATACTGTGATAGTGACTATGCTGGAGATCATGAGACCAGGAGATCGACACAGGGATATGCATTTTTCCTTGGTCAAGGTGCTATATCATGGTTGTCAAACAAACAGCCAACTGTTTCTTTGTCTTCGACTGAAGCAGAATATAGAGCACTCACTACAGGTGCATGTGAAGCTATATGGCTCAGAAGACTATTGTCAGAAACAGATTACTTTGATGAGTCAAAGCCAACAACAATATACTGTGATAATCAATCGGCTCAAGCATTGGCCAAAAATCCAGTATATCACTCCAGAACAAAGCACATTGATGTCAGAGAGCACTTCATCAGAGAAAGAGTGTTACTTGGTGACATCACACTGCAGCATTGTGATAGCAAAGAAAATGTTGCAGACATCTTTACCAAACCACTCGGTAAAGAGCTATTCGAGAAACACCGACTAGCTCTTGGTTTGATGCAGAGGAAGGACATTCCCATTAAAGGGGTGTGATGGAATGTAATGCTCACTCCTTCTTCGATTCCCCAGAATCATCATCTTGAGGGAAGGCCTACTTCATGATGTTGATCTTGAGGGAAGGTGTTGAGAGTTCATGCTCAACATCATGTGATCATGTGTGCATAGCACCATCACGTGATCATATGTGCATAGCACTAACCTTATAGAGTGCTATAAAGGAAAGGGTTAGATCCCCTAACCCTAACCCTAAAAGGGTTTGTATATATTCTATTTTTTCAACTAATTCTAGTGTACAGTTAGTCATTTGTGGTGTGCTCTCTAGTTGTGCCCTCTCTCCTCATCTCCACTCTTCTCCTCTCCCCTCTTCATATTTTGTCATTTTAGGGTTAGGGTTAGGGGATCTAACCCTTTCCTTTATAGCACTCTATAAGGTTAGTGCTATGCACATATGATCACGTGATGGTGCTATGCACACATGATCACATGATGTTGAGCATGAACTCTCAACACCTTCCCTCAAGATCAACATCATGAAGTAGGCCTTCCCTCAAGATGATGATTCTGGGGAATCGAAGAAGGACTGAGCATTACATTCCATCACTTCTTAGTTGTGAAAGCCAAAAGAACTCTAGTACAAAGAAATAGAAGAACCCTATATGTGGGTCTCAAACCAAACTTAACTAAGGTGGCATACTAACTGAGCCACGAACTAGTGTAGATAAGGATAGCTGTCATCCAGCTATTATTCGTGGGTGGTGTACCAACCGCATCTGTAGCTAACAAGTCGGTGACATAAATGCACAATGGTCACCCTGGCATATCGTGAGTAGAGCTCGATATCTCAACACTCCCCCTCGAGCTCAATCCCAATTCTTGTAAAGTAGGTCTCTGAACTTGCGCAGCTTCTCTGCGCCCAATGCCTTCGTGAATATGTCAGCTACCTGATCCTCTGTGTTGACATAAACTAGATCAATAAGACCTAGTAAAACCTTCTCCCGCACATAATGATAATGCACCTCAATGTACTTTGTTCTAGCATGATAGATTGGGTTATTTGCCAAGTGTATACTGCTCATGTTGTCACAATAAATGACAACTGGCCCATCTGTAGACTGATGCATATCATAGAGTAGCTTATGCAACCAAGCTACCTCACATGCAGCCATTGCTGCATCCCTGTACTCAGCCTCTGTGCTCGACAAGGCAACTGTAGGCTGTTCCTTGCTGCTCCAAGTGACTGCAGCACTCCCAAAAGAGAACACATATCCACTGGTAGATCGTCTATCATAAATACTACCAGCCCAATCAGCATCAGTGTATCCATGCAAGTGCATCTGAACCCAGCCTCATAAAATAGTCCATACTGCAATGTGGAATGTGGACTTCACATACCTGAGTATGCGTCTAGCCGCATCCAAATGCGGTTTCCTTGGAGCCTGCATAAACTGACTTACCAACCCAACAGCATAGCTCAAATCTTTCCTGGTAATAGTCAATAAAGACGCACTTCTTAGCCTTTAGATCCAACTTGGACCTCAACTCATCTAGCACATGAACATAGGCAATGCAACCAAAAATTTTCAAATGAGAAATGTTTGGTTTCCTACCAGTATACATATCCTCTGGCGTCATGCCATGTATTGCTGCAGTGGGAGTCCTGTTCATTATATAAACTGCTGTAGCAACTGCTTCAGCCCAATAATAATCTGGTAGATCTTTTTCATTTAGCATGGCCCAAGATACCTCTCCAATATGCCTGTTTTTCCTTTCTGCAATTCCATTTTGCTGTGGGGTATGACTGCATGAATATTGCTGCTTTATGCCATGCTCCTGCAGAAACCTTGCAAACTCATTTGAGAGGTACTCTCCCCTCCATCTGACCTTAGGCATTTTATTTGCAGGCTTGTTTCTTTTTCAATCATAGCTTTAAAAGCTTTGAAGTGCCCAAACACTTCACTTTTCTTTTTCATAAAATACACCCAAAGTTTTCTGCTGAAGTCATCAATAAATGTGACAAAATAGTGACAGCCTCCAATAGATGCAGCTTTAGTAGTCCACACATCAGAGTGGATTAATTCCAATGGCTTTTTACTCTCTTGAACATGCTTAGGAAATGGTTTCCTTGCCTGTTTTCCAAATTGACAGGCTTCACACACCTTATGCATTTCTGCAACCTTGAATTTAGGTAATCCTGCAACAATATTTTGGGCCTGCATTGATTTAAGTCGCTGTACATTAACATGACCAATGCATTTATGCCAGATATCAATATCTGCAAATACACCGGTCCCATGTGCAAAGATTGCTGCACTCAATTCAGGCATGTCTGCATCCAGCATAAACATCCTGCCTTTCTTATTTCCTTTTGCTATCAAGCGACCATTATTTTTCATATCCTCAACAAAACATCCATGAGGAATTGAATCTGACCTGCAAGCCCTGCTCAACCATTTGACCAACAGAAACCAGGTTCTTGGTGATGTTTGGGACATGAAATACATCAGACAAGTATTTCTTTTTCCCATTCTGCATAGACAAAGGAATTTTGCCAATCTGCACAATAGGATGTGCAGTATCATCACCAGTCTCCACAAATCCTGGTTTTTCCATTTTCCTTGCATCCTGCATCCATTCAGCATGACCTGTCATGTGGTTTGATGCACCTGAGTCAACATACCACACATCATTGCTTTCTTCTGCACTTGTCACAGAATTTCTCATATGCTGTACCATAAACAAATGTTCATTTCTGTCATCACCCTGTCTACTAGAGGATGCATAATTGCCTTGCTGCAATTTTCCATTCATAATGTCATTCTGCTTTTTGTAGCAGTCTTTAGCCATATGCCCCATTTTACCACAGTAGTAGCATTCAACATTGTTGTTTGCATTTTGGCCTCTCTGCCATCCACCACGACCTCTTTGGCTCCCCCTGCCTCTAGAGTTACCACGTCCTCCTGCATAGGACTGGTTTTCTTGAGTTTGCTGCATATTCTGATTTCTACCACGGCCTCCAGATCGGCCTCCTCTACCTCTGCCTCTACCCCTTCTAGCATTTGAGTAGAAGACAGTTTCTTTAGAGGTTCCTCCTGAAGAAGATGCACCACCATTTCTCTGCTCTTCAGAAATTAGAAGAGCAATCAACTCCTCAAAATCAGGAAATTTTTCACGGACAGCAATGGATGTCTGGAACTGTGCATAATCCTTTCCTAGACCATTCAAGGTCACAAAAACTAAATCGTCATCATCCACTGGTGACCCAATGGAAGCAAGTGCATCCGCAATTTTCTTCACCTTCATGTGGTAGTCATTGATGCTCATATTTTCTCTCTGCACATTGTGCAGCTCCTGCTTGAGCTGCATTTTCCTGGCCTGCGTATTTGTGCTGTACATTTTAGCCAAAGTATCCCATGCCACCTTTGGCGTACTTGCATCCTGAATATGCATAATCATTGAATCTGAAATACTGATAGATAGTCAGTACATAACTTTTCTAGCTCTCTCATGCCATCCTTTAAATGCCTGCATTTCCTGTTGATTGGGAACATTAGGAAGAACTGGTTCTTCTTCATTTCCTGTAATGAACTCCCAGTAGCCTTTTCCCATAAGGAAATTCGTCATTCTAAACTTCCATGCTTGGAAGTTGTTCTTGTCAAGCTTTTCAGTGACAATCTGTGAAAGAGAATCAGACGCCATTACAGAACACTGCAAAATATTCTATCACTGCAAAAAACACAGCTTCTGCCTCACAAGGGCAAATCTGCAAACCTGACGAAAGTGGTTTTTGACCACACAGTCACTTCCTAGTGACGATTTTGCATCAATAGGCAATAAGGATGATTCTGCAACTCCCAATATCTCTGCGCACAGGCATACGATGCAATTTCTGCGGCAACTTTTCATCGACCTGCAGAACAGTGGTCGCACAGCCCAAACAGGGCCTTTTTCTGAGTGTCTGTGGAGAACTTTCGCCTCCAAAACGGGCCCCGAAATGACCTCGAATCAGAAAAATAAAGTCATTGAGGGCTACGCCTTTTCCCGCAACATATAATGCCCTCTCGCCACACCGCGAAGGTCGTCTCAATCTGAGACAGTGCACTCTTGCACTTCCGGCTATGCTACCTGCAGAGATTTGCTCCCAAACTCGAAAAAGGAAAGCAACACTGGTCCTCTTACCAGGACACTGCGAACTTGGTTTGCTTTCTTGAGCTCCTTACCATGAACAAGGCTCTGATACCATGTGAAGATAGTGGGAGAGAGGGAAGGAGTCTCACTTGAGGCTTTCTCACAAGCACAATGGGGGAATACACACAAAGGTGGCTGAAAACAGTTTTCCTCTTCTTAGTTGTGAAAGCCAAAAGAACTCTAGTACAAAGAAATAGAAGAACCCTATATGTGGGTCTCAAACCAAACTCAACTAACTAAGGTGGCATACTAACTGAGCCACGAACTAGTGTAGATAAGGATAGCTGTCATCCAGCTATTATTCGTGGGCGATGTACCAACCGCATCTGTAGCTAACAAGTCGGTGACATAAATGCACAACGGTCACCCTGGCATATCGCGAGTGGAGCTCGATATCTCAACATGGAGTACATCAATGGGGATATGCTTTCAGACAACTCTACTTAGAGTATTTTGAGACAACTCTATGAGAATATAATATGTCAATGTGTTTGTCAAATTAAGTTTGTGAGAAAGAAAGCAACCGATTACGAAGGGTTGAGGAAGAATGACCTTATGAGTGGCCCTTGTCTTTGATCCTATCTAAGTATGTGCTAAGTGAAAATGAGACATTTCTATATATGGGTGTGTTGCGAACTCTACATGGTCACGCACATGATAGCTACAACATATTACCTAAGATGTAATGAGTATGCCTCGTCCATCAACAAGAGTTACACTCACCAACATGATTAGTGCCAATCGTATCAACTGAGACTCCAATATTGTGGGCCTTTTGTATGGCCAATAAGGTAAGATTTAGATTGGTCAATTGATTCCATAGCCATCAATTGATTTACCATTTAGATTCTACATGTAGTTATGGAAAATAACTCAAAGAACTTGAGGCCATCAAATGATGATTCGAGCCACTCAATAAACTTTGTGCACGTGATGCATGGCCTCAATAGGTTATACAACAATGGGGGAATGCTTGGCATAACCACCACGTTATTAAAAAACACTAAATAGGGGATGGGGCCAAAGAAGCCCAACCTCTACCTTGGATAAAATGGAATACATTGCTAGATGGAGGCATGGATGCATTTTTGAGTGTGGAAAAGGTGAGACTTTTTGGAAGAGAGAGAAACTGAAAGTTTCTAGGCCAAATGGTTGAACCAAACGGAAAATGTGAGTATAGTTCTAGTTAGGCGATATTGTGGATGGGAGGAAGACAAGGAGGAATGAGTTATTATAAGGAACTTAGGTTTATATGAATGGAACCCTGCAACTTGACTATTTGTGAGAACAATAGTTGCACAAGCTCGTCAAAGAAAGTATGTTTGAGTGTCACCGGCTGAGAGCAATAGCTATTTCATCATCAAAAGAGAGTCAAAGTGTTGTCAAGGAGACTCGGAATAAACAATGTCATTGCTAGAGGAGATACTAAAAAAATTCAGAACTAGTTATTTACAACTAACTCACTTCTTGCAATCATGATTCTTTGATCAAGTTTTTGTGTGTGTGCCCACGAGTGCATCTATATACTATACATATATGTAGGTATGTTTAACACACACACACTCACACACACACACACACACGCACGCACGCACGTGCGCACACACAATCCTCGTTCTCTCTTTTATCCATGCAATCTACCTTCCTCCCCCCCCCTCCCTTCCCCCTTTTGTCTGCTTTTAACAGCTCCTAAATTTCCCTAGTTTCTGCCTAGTTTTTCTCTCTTTTTAACCTAATTTTCTCCTAATCATTTTCCTAGTTTTTTTCTATTTTCTCCGAGTTTTTCCCTGATCTTCTCTATTTTCCTAAATCTCTTAATCTCCCCCTATTATTTTTTAGTTCTCCTAAATTTTCAAAAATTTTCCTATATTTTTCCTATTTCATCCTCTCCCTTATTGTCCCCCATCTTCCCTATTTCTTCTTGAAAATTTCCCTAGTTTTTCTCTAATTTCCCCTAAATTTTCTCTAATTTCTTTTCCCCCCATTTCTCCACATGTTTCCCCTAATTTCCCTTTCCCCCCCCTTAATTCCACCCTATTTTTTCTCTATTGTTTCTTATTTTTCCATTTTCTTCCTCTAATTTTCTCACTTTTTCTTATCTAATCCCCCCAATTTTCCCCTAATTTTCCCTAAATATTCTCTACTTTCCTCTTATTATTTCCATTTTTTCTCTATTTTTTCTAATAGCCCCCCCCCCCCCCAAAAAAAAAACAACATTTTCTCCCTCTTTTCCCTTACTTCTCGCATTTTCCCATTTCCCCCTAATTTTTCCTTTTGTCCCTATTTTTTCTATTTTGTTTTAATCTCTTCCTAATTTCCTAGCTTTTTCTAATTTTTCTTTTTCCTTTAATTTTTGCCTAATTTCTTTTCCAAATAAGTTGTAATCGGAACCGCCCCCCCCCTTTCCCCTCTTTCCCCTTTTTTTAGTATTTTGTCTAAATTTTTATAACTTTTCCTCATTTTTCATCTCTCTCCCTAACTTACCCCACCCGAAACTATTCTCTCTCTCTACCTTCCCCCCCCGACCCGACTAATCACCTCTTGCCTCTCTCCCTTCCCTAACTATATTGTCTCTTACACTCCTTGCACTGATTAGTCTCCCGACTTACCCTTCTACCTATAAAATCCCCACCTAAACTAATCCCACTCTACCAGCCTGCCATTGTGCTATCATCCCCTTGTCTTGCCTTCACCGCCTTTTGTGCCTTCCTCTCTCTATCTCTCGCACCTTCTCCCCCGTTTGGACAATGAATACAAGGCTACTTTGGTTTCGACAAACCTCCTATTGCAAGTTAAGGTACATTATGCTTCTTGTTTATTGTTGATTTAAGCCATTTATTTGCCGACTAGGTGCAAGGCAATAGCATGTAAAAGTGGTCCAATTTTTGCATATCTTAATCCTAGACAAAACTAACTCCCATTTTCAACAAGGCAAGCTTTTCAAAGATTTAACCCCAATGTATAGCTTGACCTTATTTATTAGGGTATAGCAATCATTGCAACTCTCAATTGCAAATTTCAACGTTTAATCTTCATAACTAAAAAGAAGAAAATAGAAAGATTAAAAATCAAAATTTCATTTAGCTTGTGCATCCATACCATTTCGGTATCTACTCCCACTTTAAGTTTCTAGATAATAGAATATGATAAGCAAAAAATCATACTTACACATCAAAGTTTCAAAATTATATTAAGTATTCCATTAGAATCTTTTACTCCAAAAACATGTCTCATCTTTAGATATTATAGGGTATTCATATCCCTCTATCTGTCCTTTCTCAATATCTAGGAGAAAATATTCCCCAACCGATTGCTCATAAACTAAGTACAGTTTGATTTGCATCAAAACTTGTACATGAACCTCCAGTGAAATATCGTCACAAATACTATTTTCATCTACATCACAATGTAACACTTAATCTTTTGCTTCTAAAAATCATGTTCAATCAAAAGTTCATCATTATCAAAAAAGAAAAGTATATTGAAGTGCAAGGTTTGCATAGTATTTCTAGCATCCATAATCATTCTTGTCCATTATCTTAGGGTTGGAAGCAAACCAGCTCATCTATCTCCATCACATGTAGAAGAAAATTTTTCTATATAAATGGGAAAGATAAGATTCACAACCACTTTGAGGTTGTTAACCCTTTTCATAGTAATAAAATATGACTAGGAACTCAAAAACTTGATGTCTAAAAATTTGCTGCCTGCAAGATTAAGTTATATCATGAATCCAAAAAGAATTATTCTAAAACAAAAACTTGAATAAAATATTGTGAATACTTCTATATTTTTCAGTGAATGTTGCATATATATTTGCAATAAAAATAATGTAAAAACATATATGCTTGTGAAGAAATCTTTCCTAGTGTTAATCATATGGCACCTATCTTTAGAAGGAAAAAATATAGGGTATGAGGATCTATAACAGAATTAGAAATACACGCAAAATTATGCAAAGCAAGCATTCATACACCCAAAATCATGTAAAACAAGAATATATAAGTGTAAGAAGATAAAAGATTTGAAGAGCATAAATGAAAGCAAAGTAAAAAAATTCAAAGTATAATATAGTAGATATATTGTTTTGTTTTACCTTTTGTTATCAATTCATGTGAATGATTTCCATTAGCAAACATGCATTCTACAAGAATACTTCAGACTCGCCCAATAGATAAATAGTACGATCGCTGTGTATGCATAAAGAAGCAAGTCCTACCATGATACTTAGCCCTGCATGAACAATGCTATAGATAGCCCCATTTTCAAGTAAGGGGTTAAGATTTGACCATGTGACCAAAACTTTAACCCTTCTTTGAAAGTGGGACTTGGGAGGATTCTTTAGTACAGTGTTTAGGATGGATTCCACATTCAAGTAATGGGTTAAGGTGGCCAAATCTTAACCATATTGGGAATTCCCAAACAATGTGAAAATTCCCAAATTCCCTAATATAGTGTTTCATAGAGTAACACCCTTTTTCAGGTGTGAAGAACTTAGATAATATAGTGAACAAAAAAATATGAAGAGCTTAGATAATATAGTGAAACAAAAAAATTTGAAGTGTGCATGAGAAATCACATAACTTTGTTTTTAATCTTGCATGTAATCCATGTTCATATAAGCAAATAGAAGTACTCAAACTATGCATGTGTAAAGAAACAAGTCACACACTCCACATAAAATACTAGTCCAAATCGACTTCATGAAGACCCACGCATGTTCATTGCTTTGGTAGCATGCAAGATACCTAGAGTGTCCTCGTTAGATCATGATACTTAGAATCTCTTGCTCTTTCCTCACTCCCAAAATGCCTCTTGTACTCATATAGTCTCTTCTTACATTAAAATATCTCCCACATCTAAATCCCAATTCATTCCAAGTGGCCCTTTGGTTAGATCCTTATTCTAGTGCCTGTATCTTTGAAGACTGTAAATAGAATTAACTTCCTAATCACATCTACCATCCATGCTTTTGATTTTCCCAAATCATTATAAAATTGAAATATTAACTATTGCCAAGGATAGTGTTTATTTATTCAAAAATGGTTCCTAGTGTCTCTAAATAAAAATCCATAAGGCAATGTGTGTGTGTGTGCACACACGTGTGCCCCCACACATGCACACACATGCGCAAGCACACTCGCATGCATGCACACATGCACACACGTGGAGGGTGGTCATAGCCATGCAAGATATTATTGCTCATTGGAAGGTATTGAGTAGCACCTAAACATTTCATGAGCATTGGAACCCTAATAATATCCTGGTCAGCATAACCCTCTTCTCGTAAAAACATGTGTATATGTGAAGACCCACAGCATTGACCACAACCTTGGACTAAGTTTAAACCTCAATATTCAAGCAGAGGTAAACCTCCTCAAAAAACACTTATTTCTACACATTGATTGATGATTCCTTGGGCTACTCCTTAGATTGATGCATGAACAAGGTTAACAATCCCATCCAAACTTTGAGATTGCTATTGTAATCATATCCAAGCATCCTTGAGTAAAGAGATATTCAAGAGTTTATAGTAATCATATCCAAGAATTCTTGAATAGAGATATATTCAAGAGTATCGTTGGAAGGGAGGATACTTTATGCAAATTGTGTAGCAACTATCCTATCTTTCTTTTTTGGGAATTGAGTTTTACTGTTCAATAAAATAACTTTTTTTATTTCGAAGTGTTAACTTCAAATCTCTAGAATCACGCTTCTACATATGCACACTGCAAACACAATTGAACTCCAACTTTGTACAAATTGACCAAGCTTCCATCGACAAGGGATCATAACACATTCACTTACAATGAAAGTATTATAATTGCACAAGTAATATAAGGGCATCCACATATGGTGTCAGTATTTCACTATTTCTCTCTGAAGCCTATCTGTATTTTTTGTGTGGATTTGAGATTAGTTGTTTGTTCAGTTAAATGGCTATTTTTACATTCTAAATGTCACTTAAGTTAAAATTTCGAGAAACACACTTCAGCATATGCATGCTTCTAACACGATCCCACTTCAAGTTTGCTCAAATTCCCCCACCATGGCCAATGTTCAAATATGATGAAAGCATTCCCTTGTAATTGTGGGAGTAATATCAGAGCATACAAGAAGTTTGTTTTATGTTTGGCATAACTCTCTAGTGATATGTTTATGGCATGAACTAACTATACTTTGTCTGACATTTATTTTCATATAGACGATATCTAGGCAAGTGCCTTCCAGAGATATAATGGGATAAATAGATTGGCTAAAGCCTATTGCAAAGCACCACTATTTCATGACTTGGAACTGCTCAATAGCAAAGTTACTGAGATGTGAGGCAAATGGGGGGTCTCAAGATGGACCAGATAGTTATCAGGGTGGAGGGTGGCCATAGCCATGCAAGGTAATAGTGTTATATATATACATTTGTAAGACTAGAATATTTCCAATCGTACAAATTTAGACTTTTGTTGTTCTAAAGCCCAAAGGTATTGAGCAGTAAAAAAACATTCTCATAAGCAATGAGCATTGGAACCGTAATGGTATCCTGGTGACAAGCTTCTCTTACATTGGCTCTGCATTAGCATCGAAGAATCTAAACTTTACAATGTTCCCCACACTTTCTAAACTAGACCACCTTGCAATGACTACATTCCATTCACGCATCCTATCAAAAATAGCGAGTGTATCTTCTAGAGTCTCACATTTACAATACATATTTACAAGGGTGGTTCCCACCATCACATCTATTTCAAGACCACTCTCCACAATACATGCATTACATGCATGAATAATTATCCTTTCCCATGGCATTGAGAGGACGGCACATCCACTTAGAACATTGACAAAAGTGATCGTGTTTGGTTTCATACCTTCCCATTGTATTTGAAAAAAAACGACAAAGGCATCTTTGCCATTCTTTGCCTTGACATGAGCCACGATCATAGCATTCCAAGAAAAAGCGTTGCGGTCAGTAATCTTGTGGAAGACCAACCGTGCTTTCTGCATAGCACCACAATTGTTGCACATCGCCACAAGATCTTCTTTCAACAATGTATCACTCTTCTCTTTGGCGCAGACTGGCTTGTTGAGATTATGGCGTCCGTTGATCCTTTCCTTCTCTCTATGCTTGAGTACAACATCACTTGGGATGTTACCATCTTCATTCTCATATAAGGGAGGATAGTATGGTGTGGTCTCTTGGTATAAAAGCTTCTTTTTAATGTCCCGTTCCCAGTGATGAATATCTCTCACACTCAATTTGAAAGCAGCAGGAAGCGAGGAGGTGCGTGAAGTTTATTACCCCCAACTTCATGTCCAACTTCATTTCACAGTACCCTTCCTGTACTATGTAGTATGTCAACGTACGGGATTTCACATCCTTCCCAATCAGACAATCTAGGCTGTCACACGTGCCAATTGGATAGGTACCGCATGATACAGGAAGGTTATCAGTGGTGTTTACTGGTGCCCTAATAATTATCCCTATTATAGACCATAGACCGTGCGAGGCAATTGATACCGCTTGGTATGGCTAGATACCGCACGGTGTTTGCGTAATGGTACCGTGCAGTAAGAGCATATACCGTATGGTGGTCTTCCGATGTAAAGAACTGCATTTTTTTTGCATTTAGGGCATTAGGATGCGATCTTTAGTCAAAAAGTACATATTTTTATTTAAAAAAAATGTACTTTTTAAATCCCTGCGTGTGATAGTCAAATATATAAGAGATCCGATGAGATACCGATAGTACCTATCATTGATTGTCGGCTTTTCTAAATCTTTTGTAAGTTTCAAACTCTGTTCCATGGGAGTGGCTACAATCTTGCAATGTGCCACATGAAACTTCTTCAGGAGATTGTCAACATACTTTAGTTGATTCATAAAGGTGCTGTCTGAATCACTCTAGAACTCAATTCCAAGACAATAGTGCCACTCTGTAGATAAGTCTTGTTTCAACTTCTTAATGAATCTATCTTTGCTTCTGGTCACAATCAAATCATCTATGTACAAAAGTGCAATAGTAATGTCCTCCCCTTGAACATTGTAGTAGAAAGTATGATTTTCATTGGATTTCATGTCTCCTAGATTAGCAAAATACTTGTCAATTCTGTTGTACCAACTTCTGGGTACTTTCTTTAAGCCATATAGACTTTTCTTGAGATGGCAAACTTGATTCTCTTTTCCTGGTTCAACATAACTTGCTGGTTGTTGCATGTAGACTTCCTCGTCTAGGTAACCATTGAGAAAAGCATTCTTGACATCAAGTTGGTACACATTCCATCTGTTGAGTATCGCTAGTGATATCAAGAACCATATGGAATCCATGTTTGCTACGACTAGAGCATAAGTCTAATCATAATCATGACCATATTGCTATGTAAATCCTTTTGCAACAACTAGTCTGGCTTTTTATCTTTCAATGCTTCCATCTGTATTATACTTCACTTTGTAAACCCATTTGTTTGCTATGGCCTTCTTTCCTGGTGTAAGATCGTATAATTCCCAATTATTGTTTTTGTACAAAGATTCCATTTCTTCATTCATAGCAGTTTGCCATTCTGGCTTGTCAACTCTTTCTTTGAAGTACACTGGCACTTTTGTAGACATGATGATAGTCATAAGAGCATAATTGGTCATTTCAACCTCAATTGCTTTGCCTTTCTGAGCATATGTCAATCTAGCTGGTGGTCTGCTTTTCCTAGTAGACCGTCTTAGTTGCCATAGCTCTTCTCGAGGTGCTTCTGGCAAATTCTGCTCTTCTTCATTAACCTTTTCTTTGTAGGTGATAGAGTAATCAGTGTCTCTATCTCCTATGTATTTGAGGTTTTCCATTCTAATTCCTCATTAAAGATTACATCTCTGGAGATAATGACTTTGCAGTTGATGGATCAAACAACTTGTATGCTTTTCTTTCTTCACTGTAGCCAACCATGATGCATTTACGTGACTTTGCATCCAATTCCTTGTGATGATTGTCATGTATGTGGGCATTTGCTATGCGAAGATGCCCAATGCGTGGCTTTTGTCCAGTGAATAAGGTGTCATACCCCGAGTCGGTTTGGGCGGAAGTTGATTGAACAAATTAACTTTATAAGAAAGAAGAAATTAGAAAAGGTGTTATAATGAAAGTGTGCTTAGTTTATAGAAAAATGAATGAAATACAGTGGACAAGTGGTAAATTAGTCTGTGCTTTCTCCTCATCAGCACGGGCTTTATCACTTATTTCATTGTTGCGCTTTGAAGGTCTACGTTCTTTGAGTAGTTAGAAAGAGGTTGAATTTAATACGTTTCCTATATATATACACATGAACGTATTAAACTCAACCTCTTTCTGTTGTAGTCGTCATTGATGAAAGTCTAGTAAAGTGAACCATTGATGCTGCGGGTCTAGTCATAACCCCATAAATGAAATCAAGAATACCTCTAGCTCGCGAGGTGCTTCTATTGAAGTTGGTTCTCTTTTGTTTACCAAAGCCGCATGCTTCACAAACTTTTCCAAGAAACCCAAGCTTCGGAATTCCGATTGCCATATTTTGATTTCTGAGCTCTATCAAGCTTTTGAAATTGACATGTCCATATCTCTTGTGCCATTTTGTGGAAAGTGTAATTTGTTGTGGTTGAGCTGACATAGCATGCAAATCTGGTACTGAAGCTAGCATTCTGAACAAGCATCCTTCCTTGACTACTTTTCCTACTAGCTAATACCCTCTAGATTGGTCTCTAATTGTGCATTCATCTCCATCAAAGATTACTCTCAGTAGTTGTGTTCCATCATTTGCCCAAATGATAAGAGGTTTTTAATAAGCTTTGGAACATAGAGTGCATCTTTCACCAATCCTTTTGTACCCGTGAAATTGTTCATATGGACAATGGCTTTCCCTTGAACTGGATTCAATGTATTATCTTTCGTGTAGATAACTCTCTTCTTCGATTCCAATGGTTTCATCTCTGTGAACCATTTCTGATGCGTTATCATATGAGATGATGCGCCACTGTTGATGTACCAAGATCTCGATTTTCTTGATCGACTTGATAATCACATTCCTCTTTTAAATTGCAATCAATGTCAAGATACACTGTTTCAATCTTCTGCATATCCTCGCTTGCAAGAAGCGTATTCTCAAGTTCATTGGCATAATGACTGTGACTTCAATGTCCACCACGATGATTTCCTATTCCTAAAAAATTCCCTCAATTAGTGTTGATTGACCTCCTTGGCCGTACTACTTCTTGTGGCAATCTCTTTCATAGTGTCCAAACTTATGACAGTAAGTGCATCAAAATGTTTGACACATTGGTGGATGCATTCCCTCGTCCTTGGAATCTTCCTTAATTGGAATGATTTCCTCTTTGCTGATGCTGATGCTGATGCTCCTGAGGATGATGTGAATGCTGATTTTGTTGTTGATGATGACCACTTCACTGAAATGATATACCTCTGTCTCTATTTCTACCTTTGCTTCTATATGAAGCTATGAATGCTTGATCATTAGAATGAACTTTGCGTGCATGAATGTCTTGCATCCTAAGTTCTTCACCAAGTAAAATTAATTGTAGGATTCCAAGTGTCGTAATTTGCCATTGGATGGCAATACTCTGGACTAGATTCTCGTATCTCTCTCTTGAGTCCATTCAGGATGGCTTGGACCATTTCTGTGGGATTCATGGTCTCTCCTACTGCTGCAAAGAGTTGATTGTTGTAATATTTGATCCTGCGTATGGAAGCATGACCAGTTTCACTGTTGTTGCAGAAATTCTGGTTGATTTGGTTTCTCAATGTGAGAATCATGGAAGTGTTCTTGGACTCATAAAGAGCTACAAACATATCCCATGCTTCTTTTAATGTCTTGACTGTGTTGATCTGTCCTAGCATGACATCTTGCACATTCTGATTGATCAAATGGTATGCATATTTCTTTCTAGTCCCATTTTCCCTGTGATCGGGCAATGGTAGGATCTGCTATAGGTGCGGTCACTGTTGGTGCAACTATAGATCCTGCTACTAGGGTTGTGGCAATAGGTGGAGTAGAGCTACTGCTGGCTGGATCGTCCAATGGTCTAGGTGTAGACCCATCGCCATACTCCCATTTGTCTTGAAGTACAAGAACCATCTCCATTCGGTATTTTGATGTTCCGTGATTGGCATTGTCTAAAGTGATGTGCTCTCTAGCTATGCCCTCTCTCCTCATCTCCACTCTTCTCCTCTCTCCTCTTCATATTTTGTCACTCTCCCTCCTTTATCTTGACTTTTAACTATTTTTAATTTTGCATCTGCCGCCCCTCCCCCCTCTTTCATCCTAATATTTTTTTTTCTTCCCATAAACCTTTTCATCCCCTTCTTTCTTTTAGCAAACCCCCCCCAACTTCGGGTACAAAATGTTTTTCCATACATGTTAGACTTTATAACACCCACACCCACACCCCCACCCTCGCCACCCTCTTCCCCTTCCCTTATCTAACCAACCCTAACCTAACCAAACCCCAAACCCTTAACCTAAACATCTCCTTAACTCCCCCCTACCCTACTGAACCACCATCGCTATCTGCCCCACTATGGGAATGCTAGTAAGGAATATCTAAGATGATATGTATAAAATTGTCCTGGACATCATTAACTAGAGTGCACTTTTAGAGTGAAAATGTTCTCTCTTCATGGATCCACGAGCAAAATCATCAAAACATATTGCCAAGTTCTAGTCTCTCATGCACTACTTTATAATCATTAATCTCCTTTAATCTCCTATTAAATAATGAGTAGTCTGTAAACCATGCCAAGCCACAAGCTACAAATCAAAGTCAAGTGATTCAAGGTTCTAAGAGGAAAATTGTAATCAACCAATGTGCAATCGATGACTTACAAAATGACCATAATCCTTGTAAGGAACTTCACTGATAGGGCTTTGAATTTTCTTCATTTTCTTTGCCAACCAACACAAAACTTGATAAGGATACCTATAAAACACACAGAGATGTGAATTTCAAAACCCTCACAACACACCTTAAGTACAATGCAACTTCTAACGAGAGTTCACCACTCCTCTTGGCTTGGTTTGCTCATTGGATAGAGCATATAAAGAGTGCAGAAGAATCCTCTTCCTTGCCTAGATGGATAAACTTGTGATGTGCCTTAGATTCAATGCCAAGTGCTTTGAATAGAACTTCACTGCTCCTTATTCTCCAAAGTGACACGATGCCAAGATTGAGCTTACTGTAATCGAACATTTTGGTTGTGCCCTAGATCCTCAAGTGTTGTAGGCATTCTAATGTTAGTACTCCTATCCTACCATCATTCTCTTTAGTGTTTTCATACGCTAATGTTGTTGCATGCTTTCGAGTTTTTAAACATTATGTGTATGACATGTGAAGTGTTCACATTTTTTATTTCAAATTAAATGTAGACTACACATTCCTTGTGTAGCAACTATCATAACGTAATTCATTACCACTTGTTATTCAATTGAGCTTGAAATTCATTACCACAATGTAGTAACGTTTGTCATTCAATCATTGTCATTACTTCAAAACTCTAGGCAGCCATTAAGTTACTCGTATCTCCCTTAGTAAGTTTCAAATTTATGACCCTTCGATGGCAATCCATCCAAACAAGCCTCAAGACATTTGATCCTAGACGTGATGATGGGTACATGTATTTAAGATTTGAAAAGCTTGAAATTTCCAAAAGAATTCAATACAAGTCAAATTGAAGGTTTCACCCTCTAATGTCATCATCCCAAATTACTATTAATATGTATTTTAAAACTTCACATCAAAAGGGCTACTACTAATATGTATTTTAAATCTTTGTAAATATGTCAAATATAGATCTAGCTTGCACAATACATCTATCCTTGCACATGTACAAGGCTCTTTCCAATGTTCTCACCTTTGAATATACCAACAAATGCTCGTGGGTAGTTCTCGATGCCTTCTATTATGTGCTCTTCGTACTTCATCTTGCCTTCTATAATGTAGCTTGACACGTCGTCTACAAAATCCTGATACTTGTCCATATGTTGGTTCACTAAAAATCCCTCCATTTTCACACATTTCCCAATAGCATTGAATAGGTTGCGAACGCCATGACTAACTCTCCAATCCTAGATAGAAAAAACAATCTTGGTGAGAACTTGAAATTTTCATCGTTGAGTAATCTCACCTGGAAAACCCACCAAATGAAGCTTTGATAACGCTCTCTTCTTCCACCTCTTGGCACTCTCAAGAGAGACGTATGCTCCTGTTGAAATTTTCTACTAAGCTATATTGTGTGTCTGTCTGCTTGTGTGGAGAGAGAGAGAAAGAGAGAGAGAGAGAGAGAGAGATTTCGATTCCTTGCTGCTTATTGCATCCGGGGTAGATAACTCAAAAATATTACATCCATAATTGTCTCGAGAAAAGAAGGATATGCAGAAGGAGAACCACAAGAAGAGGCATGAGGAGGAGAGGAAGTACGAGGAGGAGGAAAAAGAGGAGGAGAGGGAGGAGGAGGAGAAGAAGAAGAAGAAGGAGAAGAAGAGGGAGTAGGACGAGGAAGCAGAAGCAGAAGCAGCAGCAGCAGCAGCAGGATGAGGGGGAGGAAGATGAGAGCGTAGGATATTAATATATAGCATGAAACTATAGATTAACCTTCTATGTGAGCTTCAAAAAAAAAAAAAGCATACGAGAGAAACCTCGTTATACTGTGAGATCATCCCACACAGAACAATTCGGCCTTTCATGTTGATGTGATTCAAGACGGCCTCCAACATGCTCCCACCAACTTGATCGAAGTAAACATCGATTCCATGCGGAAAGCATCTGTCAAAGAGAGTGGAAGTACCCTGGAATGCAATCACACTTGGAGAATTCTTCTTCATGCAAATTAAAAACGGGAATTCTTTACCTCTTGAGAGCTGCATCCCAATCTTTCTCGTTCTTATAATTAAATGCATCATCAAATCCATACTCCTTGAGTAATCTCACCTGGAAAACCCACCAAATGAAGCTTTGATAACGCTCTCTTCTTCCACCTCTTGGCACTCTCAAGAGAGACGTATGCTCCTGTTGGAATTAATAAGTCAAGCACGAAATAAATCCTAAGCTATGTTAGTAGCGAATATGTTAGACGATGAAACAATGTTAAAAAAGAGATGCCAACCGCTACGAAAGCTTGACTTGTGGAAATGACCTTATGAATCTGTTGTAACCACTCGGGTCTCTTGGCCTTCTATTTCTACGATCGATTCATGAATGAAAGCATCTCACGATTTGCATAATCTTCCGTCTCCTTGTTTCGAGCTTTGTCTTCTATTAGATCTTTAGAGTCTACTTCTAATTCAGACATGGTATCAGAGCGTTGGTTCTGCCCCTAAGCCTGACGCCCACCAAGATCGAATTATGCTGTTTGACGATGGGGTATGATCGCACGCAGAGTCTGAGGATGTAATGTTAGGAACGCTTCCACGGCTACCCAAGCGTTAGATTGTTGAAGACCTCACCCGATTGAATGGCCTCTTCATCGAGTGCCTTAGAATCCCTGAAAGAATTCGAAATCGTGGATCGATTTGATGGATCCAATTACCACTTGTGGAAGCTGCGCATCACTGCAACGCTTCAAGCAAAAGGTTTGTGGAACACTGTGACTGGAGATGATGAAAAGCCGCAGAAAGAGGAGGCAGACGATCTCTCAGCGTGGGAAAAGCGGGATGCAAAGGCCAAGCAAGAGATCTTCTATCAATTGGCCAATGCACAACTCCTGCATGTCAGTGGTGCCAAATCGTCCAAGGAAGCATGGGATCAGCTTGCGTCTCTTTACGAAGCCAGATCAATGGCAAATAAGACTTATTTGAGGCGCCAACTCCTCAACCTGAAGATGGACGAATCCGACTCCATTGCAACACACATATTGAAGTTCAAGTCTTTCACAGAACAACTGGCGTCAATTGGAACGTCAATTGCTGAGGACGAGGAGTGCATAATGTTCCTAAATTCATTGCCTGAATCTTACGATCACCTGAACGTGATGTTGAGCGCAGTTACAGAAGAAATGAAATTTAAAGAACTCGCAAGCATTATACTTCCAAGAAGAGATTCGTCGAAAACAGAATCATAAAGCAAAAGGCCAAGACGTAGGTGCACTAACAGCCCTCTATGCAAGTTCGAAACAATTCAAGAAGAGAAGTGCAGATTCTAGCTCTTGGAATGCACGCAGCTCTTCCCAAGTCGACATGAGCAAGAGGGAATGCTTCTACTGCGGGAAATTTGGACATTTTGCTCGCAACTGCAGGAAAAAGATGGAGGACATGAAGACCGGTAGAACTGAGGCGAATGCAGCGTCCATAGAGAAAGATCCAACGTTGATCGACATGGGTGGGAGTTTATTAGGCGAGGGAAAAAAACCAGCAAAGAACATACCTTCTCATCGCTTCCAGTGCTGCCCACTACACGGCATCCCTTCGCCTTTGCCAACTGACCAGCCACAAGCCCAACAGAACCCGCAGCCGCTGTGATGTAAACTTCGTCTCCTGCTTTGGCTTCACCGATCACATTCAATCCCACCCATGCAGTTTGCCCTGAGAATCCTGCGCATCTTGTGATGCATTATTTGCCATTCGACTTTGCTGCTTTGCATGCAAACATTCCTAAATTAAAGACAACATTCTTGAGGCTTAAACAAATGCCATTTCTTACCAAGAATTCCCAGGTAGTAAGATAGCGGTAGCTGAGACACGTTTTCTATCTTCAAGATGAAGCCTCCTTTGCGGACGACTGCATACTCTGCCACATCCGCGATGGTGAATACGGTATCCCCTTCTGCGAAGTTGCTATTATCGGAAGCAATCACCTTGGACACTGCAGGCGCTTGTATAGGCTGAACCATCCGTATAAGCAAACAGCCCAGAAAAAGGGAGTGCGGGGGTTTGGAAATTGGGAGTAATAGCATTATACCTTAGCTAATTCGAAGTTGGGCATATACAGTGCATTCGGGGTCTCCTTCATCAAGTTTCGCATGTAGGGATCCAAAGAAATCCACATGTTCTTTAGAACCACGTCCTCAGAGCCTGGTTCCACCGTCAAAGAAAGCTTCGTTCGCATCAATTGAAAATTGCCTTCGGAAACCAAGCCGATGGGATAAGAGGCCATAGCTATCCCCGTGTTGGCAACTTGCGAATCCATGGAATTAGTTTGCTTTAGGATCAAGGTGAAATCAAGAGCGCGAGTGTTATGCTCAAGGTCAGTGAGATCAGGATGAAGCTCAAATCTCTATACTGTCAATGCGATCAGGATGAAGCTCAAAGCTCTATGTTGAACTCTAGAGGTGGGAGCACAGCGAGTTGTCAGTGTCAGCATGATCGATAGTTGCGAGTTGGACCACGTTACTACTTTGTCAGGTCGCACGGTTTGAAAATCTTGGGTGTTCTTAGTAGACTGTCACACTATTATTGGCTCATTCAACTTCAAAAATTCGCAGCTACGAAACCACTTATCGTTTCGAATTGGAATCAATTGCAAATTGATTCTAATTTTGTAAACAAAATTCCCCGAATGAGATTTCCTCAAAGGCACGGTTGCTGCGAGAGAGGGACACAGAGATGGCGAGTCTCTAATACTTGCGTGGAATAGAATCCCAATTTTCTATGTCTGTAATGCGATTACAATCAAAGGTTGTGAAGACAGTGAAGCTGCCGCTGTGAGCAACCATGAGGACTGTGAAGCTGCGGCTATGAGTGAAATATCTTACAAGGGTAATTGGAGCCGTCCGTCACGCATAGTGCGAGAGAAGGCTGAGAGAAGCGAGCATAGAGCGACATGAAGCTGAGGGGGGGTGACGCAAATATAAAGGGCGAGAGGGAAAGTCCAGAAGCTTTGAGATGTAGCCATACCCTGAAACTTCCATTAATCTGCCTTAGCTTAATCGGCCATCGCGCTCAATTCTTTCCACAAGCTTATGTTAATCAGGGATCACGCTCCCTCCTATCAATTCAAATACCCATTTTTTTCCAATGTTGTGGGCACCTATTTGCATGTCTTGTAGGGAATTTTCCTTGGAGCGCGGCCAAATGCACCACCATATGGACATGAAATGAGGCTTGAAGTGTGCACTCTCGAGTTTCAAATGGATGCAGCAACTCTGCCATACTCATCAAATCGGATGTTTGGTTGTCAGACACAGAGGTGCCCACAATCCCCCCCCCCCTAGACAACCTCGATACCTCCGTTCTCCTTGGATGTGGGCCTTATGATGGATTCCACGACGCTCTGCATCACACAGCGTGCAATTCTTGGTATTAGACTGCCAATTCTTCCTTCATGAGGTAGAGTACCCACATGGGCAAACAAGAATGAAAAGGCCATTGGATTATTGGGACAAGGACTCGAGCTAATTGTTTTCATCATACCGATACAAGCAAAACTATAGTTGAGAATTGGACCATTATGGAGACATTGTTCGGAGTACTAATGAAACACTCTAAAGCCATGCTGAAACACAAACTCTGTGATCTAAAGATGGAGGTATCTGATAGTCTGGGAACTTTCGTTAATTGAATGCAAGAACTTTTGAAGCAGCTCAACGAGCCCGGGACCAAGATTGAAGATGAATACAAGAAGGCCATTTTGCTAAAGAATTTACCCCCACGTTATAAGGATATTGTTAGAATTTTACACATGGATGATACATAGACTATTTAGATTGAGTAGCTCTACAACTTAGTGAAGAGAGGTAGAAGGAGTCCTTGCAGCATGGTGGTGAGATAGCAGATGCATTCAAGGAAAAGAAACACATCTCCAATAAGGTATTGTATGGAGAAAAGGTTTGTCACTATTGTGGTAAGGAAGGTCACATTGAGCGATTTTGCTATAAGCATCAAAAGGATGAGCAGCTTGGGAATTCCAAAGAGAAAGCATTTACAGTGGATGAACCACCCATTGAAGTAATAGGACTTGTGGAGATGCACATTGATGATCATGACTGGGCTTTTTAGCTTTGGATAGAGTTTAAAACTGTGTAGGCTTTTCGTAAGCACGCAGTTGTTTTAGATGATCTTGGGTCTTCATGAGTAGATCATGTTGAGTCTTTTCAAAAGGAGTTGTTAGTTTTGTTTGGTCGATGGTTAATATGGAGAGGAGACGAGAAAGAGACAAAAAGAATACCAGAATGTAGAAAAGAATGCAAAAATACAAAAAAGAGTGCAAAAATGTGGAGGTATGGAAAACAATATGGAAATGCAAAAAAGAATATGGAAATGAAGAAAGAGTGTAGAAATGTAGGAAAAAGTGTGGGAATGCAAAACAAATGCAAAAAAGAGAGAAAGAATGCGGAAATATGGAAAGGAGTGCAAAAATGTGCAAAAGAGTGCAGAAATGTGGAAAGGCAAAAACGAATGTGGGAAGAGAGTGTCGAACACGAAAAGTGTGGGAATACTAAAAACAATGCAAAAATGTGGAAAGAGTATGAAAAATGTAGGAAAGAGTATGAAAAATGTAGGAAAGAGTGCAAAAAAGAAAAAAAGAATGTGCAAATGTGGAAAGATTGCAAAAATACGAAAAGAATGCAAAAATGCAGAAAAGAATGTAGAAATGCGGGAAAGAGTGCAAAAATACGGAAAGAATGTGAAAATGCAAAAATAAAAAAAAATGCAAAAAATTCGAGAAGAGTGCATAAATGGAGGAAAGGGTGATAGAAGAAAGAAGAAAGAAGAAGAGAGGAAAATAGAGGAAGAGAGAACGAGAGAAACAGAGAGGAAAAGAGAGGAAAAGTGTACACACTAGAAGAAAGAAGAAGAGAGGAAAAGAAAGAAAAGAGAAAAAGAGAGGAAAAGAGTAGGAGGAGAGAAAAGAGTAGGAGAAAGAGAGAAAAGAGAAGAAGAGAGGAAAAGAGAGGCAGAGAGAAAGATAGGAAAAGAGAGAAAGAGAGAGGAAAAAGTGTGGAAAAGAGTACTAGAAGAAAGAAGAAGAGAAGAAAAGAGAGAAAAGAGAGGAAGAGAGGAAAAGAGTAGGAGAAAGAGTAGGAAAGAGAGGAAGAGAGAAGAGAGAGGAAGAGAGTACGAGAAAGAGAGAAAAGAGAGGAAGAGAGAAAGAGAGGAAAAGAGTAGAAGAAAAAGAGAGATGAGTAGGAGAAAGAGAGAAAGGGAGTAGGGTAAAGAGAGAAAAGAGGAGGAAAAGAGTAGGAGAAAGAGGAGGGGAACAAAGATTGGAAAACTACAAGAGAGGAAAAAGAGAAGAAGGGAGTAGGAGAAACAAAAGACAGGAAAAGAGAGGAAGAGGAAATAGAGGAAGAGAGAAAAGAGAAGAAAAGAGAGAAAGGGAGTAGGAAAACAAGAGAGGGAATAGAGTATGATAAAGAGAGAGAGGGAGGAAAAGAGAGGAATAGAGAAAGAGAGGAAAAGAGAGAAAAGAGTAGAAGAAAAAGAGAAAAGAGCAAGACAAAAAAAGGAAAGACTAGGGCAAAGAGAGATTTAAGTGAGTAGGAGAAAAAGAGAAAAGAGAGGAAAGAGAGTAGGAGGAAGAGAGGAAGAGAGAAAGAGAGGAAAAGAGAGGAAGAGAGCAGGAGAAAGTGACGAAGAGAGAAAGAGAGGAAAGAGAGAAAGAGAGTAGGAGAAAGAGAGAAGAGTGTAGGAGAAAGAGTAGGAGAAAGAGAGGAAGAGAGGAAGAGAAAGGAAGAGAGAAAAGAGAGGAAAAGAGAGGAAAAGAGAGAAAGGGAGTAGGAGAAAAAGAGGAAAGAGACGAATGAGAAAAAGGGAGAAAAAGAGGAAAGAGAGGAAAGAGGAAGGAGAAGAGAGAAAAAGAGGAAAAGAGAGGAAGAGAGAAAGAGAGGAAAAGAGAGAAAAGAGAGAAAAGAGAGGAAAAGAGTAGAAGAAAGAGAGAGAAAGAGAGAGAGAGAGAGAGAGAGAGAGAGAGAGAGAGAGAGAGAGCATAGGGTAAACAGAGAAACTGAGTCAGAAAAGAGTAGGAGAAAGAGGAGGAGAGAAAAGAAAGGAAGAACTGCAAGAAAGGAAAGAGAGTAGGAGAAAGGGAGAAAAGAGAGGAAGAGAGAAACAGAGGAAAAGAGAGAAAAGAGTGGAAGAGAAAGAGAAAAGAGTTGGAGAAAGAGAGGAAAGAGTAGGGTAAAGAGAGGAAAGAGTAGGGTAAAGAGAGAAAAGAGTAGGGTAAAGAGGGAAAAGAGTAGGAAAAGAGGAGGAGAGAAAAGAGAAGAAGAACTACCAGAGAGGATGAAAGAGCAACTACTAGAGAGAAAAGAAGAACTACCAAAGAGGATGAAAGAGGAAAGGAGTAGGAGAAAGAGAGAAAAGAGACGAAAAGAGAGGAAGAGGAAAGAGAGGAAGGGAGAAAAGAGAGGAAGAGGAAAGAGAGGAATAGAGAAAAGAGAGGAAAAGACAGAAAGGGAGTAGAAAATAGAGAGAAAAGAGAGGAAGAGACAAGAAAGAGAGGAAAAGAGAGAAAAGATAGAAAAGAGAGAAAGATAAAGAGAAGAGAAAAAGGAAAGGAAGAGAAAGAGAGAAACAGAGAAAGAGAGGGAGCAAGAGTGAAGGGAGATAAGGGTCCTATGCCCATCAGATTTGCTAGAGCTTAAGGTGCGAGAAAATGGACATTGAAATTTAAAAATAAATTAAAAGAGAGAAAAGTAGAAGTTTCGTACTTGGAGCTTGAGAACGAGAAATTACCCCATAAACGAAAGCAAACACCTCTTCTTTTTTTAAAACCACTGGGTGAAGAAAAAACTAGCGAGAGCAACAAAGCAAGGGAATGGAGAAACTTTACAAGGGAAATCCCTACTACAAGTAAGCAATTAGAGCAAAAAAAAAAGCAAACAACCAAAACAAGAGGTATGGTTGTTCTTGCTATTTCTTATGGTTCTTTTTAGAGGAAAAAGAAAGGGCATTGTGATGAGGGAAAGTGGAGAATAACATGAGGAAAAGTAGAGGAAAACATAGCAAATGAATAACTTAGAAACCATGAACTTTAAAAAGAAAGAAAGAGAAAAGAAACATATACCTTGAAAGAAAGGGAGTAAGAGGTGGGCTACAACACCTAGAGGTGGAGGGGGAGATTTGTGAAGAGGATGGGAAGTGGGATATGGAGAGGGAGCATTGTTTGCAACGATGTGAAACAGGTGAATGAATGGTATTTGAGTTTGTGATAAATGGTATTTGAGTTTGAGATCACACTAATCTTGTATTTATGCAAAACCATTACACAGGATGAGGAGGGCAACAAGGGAGCACGTGCACTTAGAGACTAAGGATAGTCTCCCTGATGTGCTAGATGATTGCGAGGGTATGGTGGACATGATGGATTCTATTTTTAGAGGCACAAAGTTGCATGTGCAAGTGATGTCTGAGTCCATGAACACTCTTGTATGATGGTGCTCGAATGTCAAAACTACTTGATTGCCTCTAGATCTTGAATTTGCCAGCAAAGAAAGTAGATGCTACAGCTCAATTTGCCATTTGGCCCAAGCCTGACTACGAAGAAAAGAAGCCTAGAGGGAGGAACCATCCTCCTTTAGGAGAAGAGCAAGAAGGGCCAAGCCTGCAACTAGGGAGCTCAAAACAAGGAAAGAGGAAGCAACATGAAGGGAGGGGAAGGACCCCTGAAGGGAGGAACCAGCCTCCTTTAGGAAAGGAGCAATGAGGGCCAAGCTTGCAACCTGGGAGCTAAAAAAGGAGACCTTCTCAAAGCAGCATGCAACCACCCCCTGAAGGGAGGAACCAGCCCCCTTTAAGAAAGGAGCAAGGAGGGCTGAGCCTACAATCAGGGTGCTCAAGGGGGCCTGCTCAAAGCAATGTGGAACTAGCCCCTGAAGGGAGGAACCAACCCTCTTTAGGAAAGGAGCAAGGCTCAGGGTTGAGCCTGCAATCAGGGAGCTAAAAAAGGCAACTTGCTCAAAGCAATGTGAAACCAACCCCCTAAAGCAATGGTATATTTGAGATGTAATGTATGTAATCTATTGAATTATTAATGTCTGCAAAGTTTACTTGGGCAATGTACTTGTTTTAGGATAGCAATTTGCAGCAATGTGATTCGTTTTAGTATAGCACTGGTTGGTTGTAGCTTAGAGATTGGTAACACACTAGGATACTAATTGCCACCAACATGGTGGTTTGCTTCTTAGTATTACAAGATGAATGGCATACAATTCTCATACAATTTATTTGCTTAGGATTTGTGGTCACCAGCTCGGTGGCTGAAATTTGACAATAGATAAAGAGAACCAGCCTAAAGGGGACTATTTTAGTATAGCACTTTGCAACAATTTTAGGATAGCACGGTGGTAGTGTAAGATAATTGGTCACCAGCAGGGTGGTTGGTTGCATACTAGGCTACATTTGTAGAATGAGGTGCTTGCACCTATCTCGGGATAAATGATGGCCTAGCACACCAGTTTACAAACCGGTACATGTCATCATAGCATGTCAGTATGAATAGAAGGATATCATCTTGCACTAGCGACATTCAACAAGCAATCTTACCTACCAACTTAGGCTTGCTAATAAAAAATAGTAGCATCGAATGGTCCACATGAAAGACAAAAGGGATTTTGAGTAGGTGGTACTAGAACTTGTTGATGGAGTAGTTCATTTTGAGCACTTCCTTCTTCATTAAATATTTCTTCTCCGGTTTTGCATAGTAGATTGGACAATATCAATTCTTTGTCCTTGTGCCAATTACTATGTCAGAGGCATCGGCGAAGACATGGGAGGGAATCTTCCAATTGGACGTTGAACGACTAGGGCTTTGGCCAACATCAAATTGAGGAATCAAAAAGCCTGGTCACAATCGTGCATCCATATGAGGGGCTTGGTATTGAGCAGCGCATTGAGAGGAGTAGCCACATGAGGAATGTATTAGAGCGTGTAGCTATGCCACCGCACTTGGCCATGAAAGCAATCTAACAGCTTGCTAGTGGCAGGTTGTTTTGCCTTGTAGATGCACTCAACCTTATTGGAATCCCAGGACATGTCATCTTTTGAGATGATGTGGTGAAGAAATCCCTCGCTATTGATCCCACCATGGATTATTTTTTCGACTTAGTTTCGTTAAGAAGCTAAAATTTTATATTGGTGTCGAAAGTTTGTATGCCTTAATAAAAATAAACATTTGAAAGATTCACCAAGATTTGAAACTTCTATGCAAAAAATTTAAAGTTTCACCAAGATTTACATTTTTAACTTCAAAATTCAAAAGAAAATATATAAAAGTGTAATGTATCCTATTAATACTGTGAAACTACAAAATTGGACTCCATAAACTTTCGCCAAGATTTTATATTAATATATAAGCATAGCTTTGATAAAAACATCTATGGACCCCACCATGAAGGCACACTTTGTTGAGTTAAGGGATAGTTGCACAACATGTCATTTGGTAAGGCACATTCGGAGGTGACCGATATGCAGGCTCTACTCTCTAAAGACACTAAAATAATCTAAGAATATTCTCATGAAGGAATTGAGATAGTTGTCATGAACACTTCTTGGACCAGGCATTGGAATGCCACTGGTGCATTCTTGAGGCCAAATGTCATGACATTGGAAGCGAAGACCCCCATTCGGTAATGTATGCCATCTTTTCCTGGTATTCTTTGGCCATTTGGACCTGATTGTATCCATTGAACCCATTAAGGAATGAGTACATCTCGTTTCTAGCAACAATTTCCAGCATGGAATCCATATAAAGGAGAGGAAAAGGATTGGTCATAGTTGTGGAATTAAGCTTGCGGAAATCCACACAAACCCGCAACATGTTCTTCTTCTTCAATATGATTACAAATGGGGCTTGTATAAAGTATCCTACCCATCGAATATGCTTTGGATGGTTAAACTTGCCACAAACCCCATTTTTCACCAAGTGTTATGCACAATCGCCAAAAAACATGCTCTGAGGTGTGTTATTTGAGATGCAGATACTCAATGGGCATGATACTTTGCACATGTATAAATATAATATATTTTGAGCTGTCTGCAAAGTATCATGCCCATCAAATATGCTCTAGATGGTCAAAGTCACCACAATCCCCATTTTTCACCATGTTATGCACAAACATAAAAAAGTAGTATCTAAGGTCTGTTATTTGAATGCACTCATACCCAATGGTCATGATACTTTGCACACACATCAATACAACTTGTGTTGAGGCATGTGCAAAATATCATGTCCATTGAATATTCTTTGGATGGTCAAACGCACCACAAACACCTTTTTTCACGAAGTGTTATGCACAATCGCCAAGAAATAGTACCTGAGGTGTATTATTCAAATGCACTCATACCCAAAGGGTATGATGCTTTGCACAAGTAAAAATAAAACCTATTTTGAGGTGCATGCAAAATATCTTGCCATCGGATATGTATGGGATGGTTAAACGCATCACAAACCCCATTTTTTACCAAGTGTTATGCACAACTACCAAAGAATAGTATTTCAGGTGTATTATTCAAATGCTCTCATACCCTATGGGTACAATACTTTTCATGTGCATCAATAAAATATATTTTGAGTTGTGTGCAAAGTATTATGCCCATTGGATATGCTTTGGATGGTCAAAGTCGTCACAAATCACCTTTTTCATCAAGTGTTATCCACAATCACAAAAAAATAGAGTTTAAGGTGTGTTATTCGAACGTGGACATATTGGATGGACATAATACTTTGCAATCATGTCAATCCAGCCTACTTTTAGGTCTTTGCAAAGCATCGTGCCCATCAAATATGCTTTGGATGGTCAAACGTGCCACAAACTCCATTTTTCACTAAGTGTCATGCACAACCGCCAAAAAACATGCTTTGAGGTGTGTTGTTCGAATGCACACATATCCAATGGCCATGATACTTTGCAAGTTCATCAATACAACCTATTTTGAGTTGTGTGCAAATTATCATGCCCATCATATATGCTCTGAATAGTCAAAGTCGCCACAAATCCCTTTTTCCGTAAAGTATTATGCACAACCATCAAAAAATAGTATTTGAGGTGTGTTATTCGAACACACACATATCCAATCAGTACGATACTATTGATACAAGGCAATATAATAGATGTTGAGGATTGTGCAACGTATCCTGTCCATAAGATATGATTTAGATGGTCAAACTCACCACAAACCTCATTTTTCACCAAGTGTTATGCACATCTGTAAAAAACGCACGCTTTGAGGTGTGTTATTCAATTGCGCACATACTGGATGGGCAAAATACTTTGAAAATTAATCAATACAACCTATTTTGATCTGTATACAAAGTATTGTGCACATTAGATATGCTCTAGATGGCCAAAGTTGCCACATATCCCATTTTTTATCCAAGTACTATGCACAACAGTAAAAAAATAGTATTTTGAGGTGTGTCGTTCGAATGCCCTCATATCCGATGGGTGCTATACTTTGCATACACATCAATATAATATATGTTGAGGTGCATGCAAAATATCATCCCCATGCTTTCGATGGTCAAACGTGTCACAAACTCCATTTTTCACCAAGTGTTATGCACAAGCACCAAAAAATAGTATCTGGGGTGTATTATTCGAATGCTCTCATACCCGATGGGCATGATTCTTTGCACATCTATTAATATAACCTAATTAGAGATGCATGAAAAATATCATATCCATCAGATATGCTTTGGATCATAAAATACGCCAAAAACTCCATTTATCTCACCAAAGAATAGTATCTGAGGTGTGTTATTCAAATGCCCTCACACCCGATGGGCACAATACTTTGCACACATGTCAATACAACCTATGTTGAGATGTGTTCAAAGTATTGTGTCCATATGATATGCTTTGGATAGCCAAAGTCAGCACAAACCCACTTTTTCATCAAGTATTATGCACAACCACCAAAAAATAGTATTTGAGGTGTGTTATTTAATTGTGCACATACCTGATGGGCACAATACCTTTCAATCATGTCAATTTAAACTTTGTTGAGTCTTGCCAAGTATCGTCATCAGATATGATTTGGATGGTCAAACTCGCCACAAATCGTATTTTTTACTAAATGTCGTACACGACCACCCAAAAACATGCTTTGGATGTGTTATTCAAACGTGCACACACCTGATGGATATGATACTTTGCACGTGTGTCAATAGAACCTATGTTGATCTGTGTGCAAAGTATCATGCCCAACAGATATGGTCTAGATGATCGAAGTCGCCAAAAATCCTGTTTTTCACCGTGTTATTTACAACCGCCATAAAATGTATCTAAGATGTGTCATTCAAATGCACTCATACTTGATGGGAATGATACTTCGCACACACATCAATACAATATATATTGATTCGCGTTCAAAATATCGTGCCCATTAGATTTGCTTTGGATGGTCAAACATGCCACAAACTCCGTTTTTCACCAAGTGTCATGCACAACTGCCAAAAAATAGTATCTGAGGTGTATTATTCAAATGCTCTCATATCTGATGGGCACGATGATTTGCACATGTATTAATTTAATATAATTAGAGGCGCATGAAAAATATCATGTCCATCGGATATGCTTTGGATGGTCAAACATGCCACAAACCCCATTTTTCATCAAGTGTTATGCACAATTGCAAAAGAATAATATTTGAGGTGTGTTTTCAAATGCACTCATACCCGATAGGCACAATACTTTGCACACATGTCAATCCACCCTATGTTGAAGTGTGTGGAAAGTATCATTCCCATCGGATATGCTTTGCATGGTCAAAGCCAACACAAATCCAATTTTTCATCAAGTATTATGCACAATCGTCAAAAAATAGTATTTGAGGTGTGTTATTCGAGTGCACACATATCGGATGGACATGATACCTTGCACTCATGTCAATTTCACCTTTTTTGAATCTTGTGCCAAGTATCGTGCCCATTGGATATGCTTTGGATGGTCAAACTCACTACCAACTCTATTTTTTACTAAGTTTTCGCTGCCAAAAAACACGATCTGAGGTGTGTTATTTGAGCATGCACATACCCGATGGACATGATACTGTTTGTAGGCATCAATCTTGTTTATTTTAATGCATGTAAAAATTATCATGCCCATCAGATATGCTTTGGATGGTCAATGTTGCCACAAACCCCGTTTTTCACGAAGTAATATGCACAACCACCAAAAGAAACTATTTGAGATGTGTAATAAGTGTTGAGATATCAAGCTCCACTCGTGATATGCCAAGGTGACCGTTGTGCATTTATGTCACCGACTTGTTAGCTGCAAATGCGGTTGGTACACCACCCATGAATAATAGCTGGATGACAGCTATCCTTATGTACTCTAGTTAGTGGCTTAGTTAGTATGCCACCTTAGTTAGCTGAGTTTGGTTTGAGACCCACATATAGGGTTCACCTGTTCCTTTTGTACTTAGAGAGTTCTTTTGGCTTTCACAACTAAGAAGAGGAAAACTATTTTCGGCCTCCACCTTTGTGTGTATTCCCCCACCATTGTGTATGTGAGAAAGCTGCAAGTGAGACTCCTTCCTTCTCTCCCACTCTCTTCACATGGTATCAGAGAGCTCGGTTCATGGTAAGGAGCTCAAGAAAGCAAACAAGGTTTGTAGTGTCCTAGTAGCACAGCCGAAAAGTGCAAGAGTGCACTGTCTCAGATTGGGATGCCCTTCGCGGTGTGGCAAGAGGGCAGTATATGCTATGGGAGAGGGCGACGCCCTTGGTGAAATTATTTTTTTGATTCGAGGCCATTTCGAGGCCCGTTTTGGTGGCGGAATTTTTTTGCATGCACTCAAAAAAGTGCCTTGTTTTTGTTGTGCGACCACTATTCTGCAAGTCGGTGAAACGTTATCGCAGAAATTACATCGTATGCCTATGCACAGATATATTGGGAGTGATAGAATCATTCTTATTGCCTGTTGATGCATAATCATCACTAGGAAGTGACTGTGTGGTCAAATACCACTTTCGTCAGTTTTGCAAGTTTGCCCTTGTGAGGCAGAAGTTGTGTTTTTTGTAGTGACAGAATATTTTTGCAGTGTTCTGTAATGGTGTCTGATGCTCTTTCACAGATAGTCATTGAAAAGCTTGACAAGAACAAATTCCAAGCATGGAAGTTTAGAATGACGAATTTCCTTAAGGGAAAAGGCTATTGGGAGTTCATTACTGGAGCTGAATAAGAACGAGTTATTCCTAATGTTCCCAATCAACAAGAGTTGTAGGCATTTAAAGGCTGGCATGAGAGAGCCAGGAAAGTTATGTACTGGGTGTCTATCAATATTTCAGTTTCTATGATTGTGCATATTCAAGATGCAAGCATGCCGAAGGAGGTGTGGGATACTTTGACAAAAATGTATAGCACAAATACGCAAGCCACGAAAATGTAGCTCAAGTAGGAGATGCATAATGTGCAGAGAGAAAATATGAGCATCAATGACTACCACATGAAGGTCAAGAAGATTGCAGATACACTTGCTTCCATTGGGTCGCCAGTGGAAGATGATGATTTAGTTTCTGTGGCCTTGAATGGTCTAGGAAAGGATTATGCATAGTTCCGGACATCCATTGCCGTCCGTGAGAATTTTCCTGATTTTGGGGAGTTGATTGCTCTTCTAATTTTTGAAGAGCAGAGAAATGGTGGTGCATCTTCTTCAGGAGCAACTTTAAAAGAAACTGTCTTCTACTCAAATGTTGGAAGAGGTAGAGGCAGAGGTAGAGCAGGCCGATCTGGAGGCCATGGCAGAAATCAGAATATGCAGCAAATTCAAGAAAACCAGTCTTATGGAGGAGGACGTGGTAACCGTAGAGGCAGGGGGAGCCAAGGAGGTCGTGGTGGATGGCAGAGAGGCCAAAATGCAAACAGCAATGTTGAATGCTACTACTGTGGTAAAATGGGTTATATGGTTAAGGACTACTATAAAAAGCAGAATGACATCATGATTGGAAAATTACAGCAAGGCAATTATGCATCCTCTAGTAGACTGGGTGATGACAGAAATGAGCATCTGTTTAAGGTGCAACACATGACCAATTCTGTGACAAGTGTAGAAGAAAGCAATGATGTGTGGTATGTTGACTCAGGTGCGTCAAACCACATGACAGGTCATGCAGAATGGATGCAGGATGCAAGGAAAATGGAAAGACCAGGATTTGTGGAGACTGGTGATGATACTGCACATCCTATTGTGCAGATTGGTAAAATTCCTTTGTCTATGCAAGATGGGAAAAAGAAATACCTGTCTGATGTATTTCATGTCCCAAATATCACCAAGAACATGGTTTCTGTTGGTCAAATGGTTGAGTAGGGCTTGCAGGTCAGATTTAATCCTCATGGATGCCTTTTTGAGGATATGAAAAATAAAGGTCGCTTGATAGCAAAAGGGAAGAAGAAGGGCAGGATGTTTACATTGGATGCGGACATGCCTGAATTGAGTGCAACAATGTTTGCACATGGGACCGGTGTAGTTGTAGATATTGATATCTAGCATAAACGCATTGGTCATGTTAATGTACAGCGACTAAAATTAATGCGGGCCCAAAATATTATTGCAGGATTGCCTAAGTTCAAGGTTGCAGAAATGCATAAATTATTTGAAGCCTGTCAATTTGGAAAATAGGCAAGGAAACCATTTCCTAGACATGTTCAAGAGAGTAAGAGGCCATTGGAATTAATCCACTCTGATGTGTGGACTACTAAAGCTGCATCTATTGGAGCCTATCATTATTTTGTCACTTTTATTGATGGCTATAGCAGAAATGTTTGGGTGTATTTTATGAAAAAGAAAAGTGAAGTGTTTGGGCATTTCAAAGCTTTTAAAGCTATGGTTGAAAAAGAAATAGGCTTGGAAATAAAATGCCTAAGGTCAGATGGAGGGGGAGAGTACCCCTCAAATGAGTTTGCAAGGTTCCTATAGGAGCATGGCATAAAGCAGCAATATTCATGCAGTCATAGCCCACAGCAAAATGGACTTGCAGAAAGGAAAAACAAGCATATTGGAGAGGTATCTTGTGCCATGCTCAACGAAAAAGACCTGCCAGATTATTATTAGCCTGAAGCAGTTACTACAGCAGTCTACATAATGAACAGGACTCGCACTGCAGCAATACATGGCATGATGCCAAAGGAGATGTATACTGGTAGGAAACCAGATATTTCTCATTTGAAAGTTTTTGGTTGCATTGCCTATGTTCATGTGCCAGATGAGTTGAGATCCAAGTTGGATCCAAAAGCTGAGAAGTGCATCTTTATTGGTTATTCTCTGTAGTAGAAAGGGTATAGATGCTATAACCCTTCTACTCGTAAGTTTACAGTGAGCAGAGATGTTGTTTTTGATGAGATGAGCAGTTGGTATAAACCAGTAAATGTGATTGATGATGTAGATGCACAAAATGGTAATACTGCACAGAATTCACAGTAGCAATCACAAAATATTAGTGCAACTGTAGCATCCTCTAGCAGTAGTTCACATACTTCACCATGGACAGGCAAATTGAGATCAGGAGAATCTCCTCAAAGCAATGCAGATAGTGATATGCAAGTATCACAAAAAGGAAAAGAGAAAGTAGATCAGCCCATGGTTGATGTGAATGCAAGTCACTCTTATGTGGATGGTGAATCCAGTGGCTCAGAACAAAGCCTTAATGATGAGTTGGGTATTCCTTCTATTGTTACACCTGGAGTAAAGAAGACAAGGGATGTTTTGAGAGCACCTGGTAGTGAGCCTATTTTGCACAAGTCTACAAGAGTTAAGTATCGTGTGGATAGGCTAAAATATGATGGATTTACAACCATTCACTATGCCTATATGGTCAAAGTGATACATGAACCAAAACACACTTCTTTTGAGCAGGCCATGGGAAAAGAAAAATGGGAGAAAGCCATGGATGAAGAAATGGATGCCTTGGAAGCAAATGCTACATGGGAATTGGTGCCTTTGCCTAAATAGAAGAATGCAATTGGCTGCAAGTGGGTTTATAAGGTGAAGCACAATGCAGATGGTTCTGTGAACACAAGGCAAGATTAGTTGTCAAGGGGTATGCATAGGCATATGGCATTAATTATGAAGAAACATTCAGTTTGGTTGCAAGGATGGCAACTGTAAGAGCAGTCATTGCTATGCCTACATCAAAGGGATGGTCTTTACATCAGATGGATGTAAAGAATGCTTTCTTGCATGGTGATTTGCAAGAAGAGGTCTATATGGACCAGCCACTAGGTTATGTTCATGCTGTTCATCCTGAGTTTGTTTGCAGGTTGAAGAAAGCCTTGTATGGCTTGAAGCAAGCACCCAGAGCATTGTCTGACAAGATAGGACAGTATCTTGTCACTATTGGCTTTTAGATTTCCAAGGCAGATTTCTCTTTGTGAGAAAAACAGAGAAAGGTATTATGTTGCTTGTCATTTATGTTGATGATTTGATCATCACAGGTGATAGTGATGAAGATATCCTTCATGTGAAAATGCTATTGAAGCAGAAGTTTGAGATGAAGGATTTGGGAGAGCTGCATTACTTCTTGGGCATTGAGGTGATTAGATCCACAAGTGGGATATGGCTCTTGCAGAGGCAGTATGGATTGGACATGCTGTCCAAATATGGGATGATAGGTTGTAAGCCTATTTCAGTTCCTTTGGAGTAGAATGTGAAGTTGAGCGCAGATGCAGGTGAGCTTCTGGAAGACTCTACTATGTACAGACGCATAGTAGGAAGTTTGATTTATATGACTATTACCAGGCCAGACTTGAGCTATGCTGTTGGTTTGGTAAGTCAGTTTATGTAGGCTCCAAGGAAACTGCATTTGGATGTGGCTAGATGCATACTAGGATATGTGAAGTCCACATTGCAGTATGGACTATTTTATGAGACTGGGGTTCAGATACAGTTGCATGGATACACTGATGCTGATGGGCTAGTAGTATTTCTGATAGACAATCTACTAGTGGATATTACTACAATCACTTGGAGCAGCAAGAAACAACCTACAGTTGCCTTGTCGAGCACAGAGGCCAAGTATAGGGGTGTAGCAATGGCTGCATGTGAGGTAGCTTGGTTGCATAAGCTACTTTATGATATGCATCAATCTACAGATGGGCCACTTGTCATTTATTGTGACAACATGAGCAGTATACACTTGGCAAATAACCCAGTCTATCATGCTAGAACAAAGCACATTGAGGTGCATTATCACTATGTGCGGGAGAAGGTCCTAGTAGGTTTTATTGATCTAGTTTATGTCAGCATAGAGGATCAGGTAGCTGACATATTCACGAAGGCATTGGGCGCAGAGAAGCTGCACAAGTTCAGAGATGTGCTTGGTGTGCAGGAATTGGGATTGAGCTCGAGGGGGAGTGTTGAGATATCGAGCTCCACTCGTGATATGCCAAGGTGACCATTGTGCATTTTTGTCACCGACTTGTTAGCTGTAGATGCAATTGGTACACCGCCCATGAATAATAGCTAGATGACAGCTATCCTTATGTACTCTAGTTAGTGGCTCAGTTAGTATGCCACCTTAGTTAGCTGAGTTTGTTTTGATACCCACATATAGGGTTCACCCATTCCTTTTGTACTTAGAGAGTTCTTTTGGCTTTCACACTAAGAAGAGGAAAACCGTTTTCAGCCTCCACCTTTGTGTGTATTCCCCCATTGTGTATGTGAGAAAGCCGCAAGTGAGAGTCCTTCCTTCTCTCCCACTCTCTTCACAATAAGAATGCAGAGTATACTTAATGGACATGATACTTTACACATGTGAATCCAACCTATGTTGAGGTGCATGTAAATTATCGTACCCATCGTATATGCTTTGGATGGTCAAACTCACCACAAACACCGTTTTTCACCAAGTGTTATGAGAATCTGAGGTGTGTCATTCGAATGTGCTCGTACTTGATGGGCACGATACTTTACACACGTTTTCTTTAAGCTGGAGTTTAAAATTTCTAACCATATAGATGACTCTAGATGGCTTATGCCGATCGATTTGAGTACTTGGAGGGCTAAATTTGGGTCTCATACGAGGAAGTTATGTTAATTTTGGGCTAATTTATCAAATTTCAAGTTTGAAATATTAGCTAAACTAGAAGGGGAAAGGGGGGGGGGAGGGGGGGAAAAGGAGAAAGGTGGGATGGGAAGGGGGGGGAGGGGAAAGGGTGGAAAGGGGGAAGGGGGGAGGGGAATGGGGAAATGGGGGGAGCGGAAGGGGGAAAGGGGGGAATGGAGGAAAGGGGGGAATAGGGGAATGGGGAATGGGGGGGAGGGGAAGGGGGGGAGGGGAAGGGGGCGAAGGGGGGAAGGGATGAAAGGGGGGAATGGAGGAAAGGGGGGAATGGGGTTTAGGATTTAAGGTATAGGTTTTAGGGTTTAAGTTATAGGAAAATAGTGTTTACGGTATAGGAATTTGGGTTTATGCTATAGGGATCAAGGTTTAGGATTTAGGGCATGGGTAGAGTTACAAATATTGGCTTGTGAATTTGGTTTAATTATAATTAAACTTCAGTCACAGGTTTTTAATAAGTTGGAATTTGAAAATTCTAACCCTATAGATGGACTTTGGATGGCTTATGCCGATCGATTTGAGTACTTGGAGGGCTAAATTTGGACCTCATATGATAAAGTTATGTTAATTTTTGGGCGAATTTATCAAATTTTAAGATTGAAAGATTAGCCATACTAGTTTGGAGAAGCTCCTAAATTCGTCTTTGGGAAAATATTCGCCCTTAAAAATTTATCTTGGGGAGGGTAGGGAAGAAAGGAAATTAATGGAATAGAGGAGAGGAAAGGGGGGGGAGGGAGGGGGACGAGGAAAGGGGGAGGGGGAGGAAAAGGCGAGGGGAGGGAAAAGGGGAGAGAGGGGGGGGGGGGGAAGGGGGAAAGGGGGGGGAAGGGGGAGGGGAGGGGAAAGGGGGGGAAAAGGGGAGGGGGAGCAATGGGGGGAAAAGGGGGAAGGGGGGAGAATGGGGGGAAAGGGGGAAGGGGGGAAGGTGGGGGGGAGGAGGGGGAGGGAGGGGGGAAGGGAGGGGGAATGGGGAAGAATGGGGGAGGGAAGTTTGAATTTTAGAGCGGTAAGTGAATCCTTGAGGGAAGTATTGACTCTCACCTCTCCCTCTCCCTTTTCAATGACACCCTCCCTCTCATCGCATTCCCCTTCCTTCCTCTCTCTCTCTCCCTCTCCATCTCCCTCTCCCTCTCCCTCTCCCTCTCCCTTGCGTTGCGTTGCACTCCCCTCTTCTCGTGTTGCGCACCCCTTCCCTTCCCCTCCCCCTTTCCCTCTCCCTCTCCTTTCTCTCTCTCTCTCCCTCCATCTTTATCCCCCTGTCTCTCCCTCTCTCTCTCTCTCTCTCTCTCTCTCTCTCTCCCTCTCTCTCTCTCTCTCTCTCTCTCTCCTCTTCTCGTCTCCTCTCTCCCTCCCTTTCTTCTATAGTGTGCGACGGCGACACACACACATCGAGAGAGAGAGTCGCACTGTCACGGCAGCGCGATGACGGGCGAGCGACACAATTTTGTTTATTTTTTTATTTTTTTTGCCGCCGCTGTGCTATTGCAGCAGTGTGACTCTCTCTCTCTCTCTCTCTCTCAATCTCTCTCTCTTCCCTTACCTTCATTCCTTCCCCTCTTCTTTCCTCTCTTTCCCTCTCCATTCTCTTCCCTTCCTCCTCGTCACCCACCTATCTAATAATTTATTTTAAAAAATATATTACTCCCTCCTCTACTCTTCCCTTCCTCTCTCCCTCTCCCTTCCTCTCTCCCTCTTCCCTTCTACTCTAGTCCTTCCTTCTACTCTTGCTCCCACCGTGGTCCCCTCTCTTCCTCCCTCTCCCTCGTGTTGCGCTCCATTCCCCTCTCCCTCTTCCTTCCCTTTCTCCTCCCTTCTCTCCCTCTCTCTTCCCTTCTCCTCTCCTTCCTCCCTCCCTTGTCCAAGAGATCGGCAGCGCGGAGGCGGTGACAAAAATAAAATAAACCAAACTTAAATTCAATTAAATAAAACAAAACAAAATCAAATTAAATAAAACAAAACTAAATAAATAAAACAAAACAAAACAAAATAAAATAAAATTTTAATTTAAAAAAAGAAAACAAATTTCCCTCTCTTTCCCCCTCCATCAAGATACGTCATTTGAAGGTGTTTGCTTAAAAAATCTTTGCAAGTATTGCAAGGTGTTTATTGGCACCATTATAAAGTTCTTTGAGATTATACCATTTTTGCTTTTTGAAACTTTGAATGGTGTTTATTGGCATCGTTATTAACTCTTGGAGATTTTAGAGTTCTGAAACTCTAAAAGGTGTTTATTAACACCGTTATTAAGTCTTGGAGATTTTAGAGGACTCTCATGGTAAATTAATCTAATGCATGGACCTTATATATAGTACGTATGTGCGTATGTATGTACGTACATACGTACCCACACACACACACATACACACACATACATATATAGTTTATCCATGGATTTAAATGATTTTTATTTATTAAAGTTATTAAAAAGTTAAACTTTTAAATGAAGATTCTTTAAAATGAAAAATTATACTAGGATTTCTACAATATAGAGTAATGTAAGAATTACATTTCTTAGTTTTTGCATTATTAGTACAATATGATAGTGTAAGTTAATAAACTCTTTATTTCAAAAGGGTAGTGTCATCTTTTGGTTTTGGAAGTATATTTCATAAAGTAGATTTTTTCAATAGAAATGTAAGTACAAAAAATGAATCAAGACCGTGCACTAGTCTATGTAAGAAGTTACGTTAATTTTCGTAATTTTAGTTTTATTTTGCTACTATTTCTTATCTTTTGTGTAGCTTATCTTTGTTACATTTTTATAATTTTGATTTATTTCCTTCAAAACACTCTTAAAAATTCCTTGTTTTTATGTTTTTATTTGTGTTTTGAAGCATGAGTTTTTTTCTTAAATTTTATCCATAAACTAGTCCAAAAATATCTATTAAAATGAATTTGGATTTGCCATAAACTATACTAGTGAACTTACTGCATAACAAATATCTAGTCGTGTGATAGTCAGATATATAAGAGATCAATGAGCTATCGATAGTACCTGTCATTGACTGTAGGCTTTTTTGAATCTTTTGTAAGTTTCAATCTCTATTCCATGGAAGTGGCTGCAATCTTCCAATCTACCATATGAAACTTCTTCAAGAGACTGTGAGCATATTTGAGCTGACTCAGAAGGTACTGTCTGAATCTCTCCAGAACTCAATACCAAGGCAATAGTGCATAAGTCTGAGATCTTTCATGTTGCTTGTACAAAGTGCAATAGTGATGTCTGCCCCTTGAACTTTGTAGTAGAAAGTATGATTCTGCATTGGATTTCAAGTATCCTAGATCATCAAAATTCTTGTCGATTCAGCTATACCAACTTTTGGGTGCTTGCTTTAAGCCGTAGAGACTTTCTGATTGGCAAACCTGATTCTCCTTTCCTGGTTCAACATAACCTACTGGTGGTTGCAAGTATACTTCCTCATCTAGGTAACCATTAAGAAATGCATTCTTGACATCGAGTTGATACACATTCCATCTACTGAGTGTTGCTAGTGATATCAAGAACCATATGGAATCCATCTTTGCTACTAGAGCATAAGTCTCATCATAATCCTGCCCATATTATTGTGCAAATCCTTTTGTAACTAGTTTGGCTTTGTATCTTTCAATGCTTCCATCTAGATTGTACTTCACTTTGTATACCCATTTGTTTGCTATTGCCTTCTTTCCTGGTGAAAAGTCACATAATTCCCAAGTATTATTCTTGTACAAGGCTTCCATTTCTTCATTCATAGTAGTTTGCCATTATGGCTTGTCTACTTCATCTTCAAAGTACATCGGCTCTTCTGTAGCCACCATGACTCGGGGGGTTTACCTCCCAAAATTTTAGTGTACCACGTGCATTCAAAAGGGTATTTTAATTCCACTTTTTGGAAAAAAATTAACAGGTTTACAATAACAGTAGGGGTGGTTTTATTGTTGGGGACAAAATTTTAGTTGAGGGTTTTTTTTGATACCCCTTGAACGCATGTGATAACTAGATTTCTTAGTGGTGCACCCCTCGAGAGCCATGATGGTAGTCATAAGAGCATAATGGGTGGTTTCAATATGAATTGCTTTGAATTTTTGAGCATATGTCTATCTGGGTGGAGGTTTTGCTTTCCCTAGTCGACCGTCTGTGTTGCTATGGCTCTTCTTAGGGTGCTTTTAGCAATTCTTGCTCTTCTTCATCAACCTTTTCTATAGATGAATGAGTAATCAGTCCATCTATCTCTTGTGTTATTTGGAGGTTTTTCATTTTGATTCCTGTCAAGTATTACATCTCTGGGAGATAATGACACTTGTGTATTTGAGGTTTTTCATTTTGATTCCTTGTCAAGTATTACATCTCTGGAGATAATGACCTTTCGGTTGATGGGACCATACAACTTGTATGCTTTTCTTTCTTCATTGTAGCCAACCATGATGCATTTGTGTGACTTCGCATCCAATTTCCTGTAATGATTGTCATGTATGTGGGCATATGCTATGAAAACAAATATGTAGAGATGCCCAATGCGTGGCTTCTGTCCAGTGAATACTTCATAAGGTGTCAGTCAGCAGAAGCTGATTAAGCAAGTAGTTTGCAGTGGCTATTGCTTCTTCGCAATACTGATTCGGAAGATGCTTCTCACTAAGCATTGCTCTATCACTATCTGCTAAAGTATTGTTCTTCCTTTCAGCTCTTGCATTCTACTGAGGAGTATCTACACATGTGAATTGTCTTCGAATGTGCCGTGATTTCTACAAAGTTCATGAATGCTGAAGACATGTATTCACCTCCTCTATCTGATCTCATGACTTTGATCTTTCCTCCTATTTGGTTCTCGACCATGGCTTTCAATTCTTGAAATCTGAAAAAACACTTCAGATTTCTCTTTCAGAAAGTAGACCCAACAATATCTCATGTAGTCGTCGTGATGAAAGTTAAGTGGTAAAGTGAAAACCATTAATGCTACGGGTCTGGGCACCATACATCTGTATGAATCAAATCAAGAATACCTCATGCTCGAGAGGTACTTTTGCCGAAGTTGGTTTTCTTTTTTTAACCAAAGCAGCATGCTTCGCAAACTTTTCCAAGAACTAAAGCTTTGGAATTCTAATTGCCATCTTTTGATTTCTAAGCTCTATCAAGCATTCAAAATTGACATGTCCATATCTCTTGTGCCATTTTGCAAAAAGTGGCATTTGTTGCAGTTGAGCTCACATGGCATGCAAATCTAGTACTGTGGCTAGAATTATGAAAAAGCATTCTTCATTGACTGATTCCAATACTGTCATAATTAGAGTGAAGCAATGAAGGAGGCTCTGGTATAGGAGCTTAAGAGGCAATTTCCAAACCCTGTGGATTAGGATTATAAGTTTAATTTTGATTACATGAAATATCACATGAGCATATGTCTCGCCATCTCTGTGTCCCTCTCTCGCAGCAATCGTGCCTTTGAGGAAATCTCATTCGGGGAATTTTCTTTACAAAATTAGAATTCCAAATCGAGATGATCAGTGGTTTTGTAGCTGCAAAATTTTGAAGTTGAATGAGCCAATAATAGTGTGACAGTCTACTAAGAACACCAAGATTTTCAAACCGTGCGACCTGACAAAGTGGTAACATGTCGCAACTATCGATCATTGATTGACTCGTGTGCTGCACTGACACCGACAACTCACTGTGCCCCCACCTCTAGAGTTCAACATAGAGCTTTGAGCTTCATCCTGATTGCATTGACAGTATAGAGATTTGAGCTTCATCCTGATCTCACTGACCTTGAGTATAACACTCGCGCTCTTGATTTCAGCTTGATCCTGATGTGAACAAATCTTTCTTTGACGGTGGAATCAGGCTCTGAGGACGTGGTTTTAAAGAACATGTGGATTTTGCTAAACTTGATGAAGGAGACTCCGAATGCACTGTATATGCCCAGCTTTGAATTAGCTAAGGTATACCCATTTGTTTGCTATTGCCTTCTTTCTTGGTGAAAGGTCACATAATTCCCAAGTATTATTCTTGTACAAGGCTTCCATTTCTTCATTCATAGTAGTTTGCCATTCTGTCTTATATACTTCATCTTCAAAGTACACCAGCTCTTCTGTAGCCATGACTCCGGGGGTTCACCTCCCAAAATTTTAGTGTACCATGTGTATTCAAAAGGGTAATTTAATTCCACTTTTGGAAAAAAATTAACAGGTTTACAATAACAGGAGGGGTGGTTTTATTGTTGAGACAAAATTTTAGTTGAGGGGTTTTTTTGATACCCCTTGAATGCATGTGATAACTAGGATTTCTTAGTGGTGCACCCCCGCGAGCCATGATGGTAGTCATAAGAGCATAATTGGTGGTTTCAACATGAATTGCTTTGACTTTTGAGCATCTGTCAATCTCGGTGGAGGTCTGCTTTCCCTAGTAGATTGTCTGTGTTGCTATGGCTCTTCTCAAGGTGCTTCTAGCAATTCTTGCTCTTCTTCATCAACCTTTTCTATAGATGAATGAGTAATCAGTCCATCTATCTCTTGTGTATTTGAGGTTTTTCATTCAGATTCCTCATCAAATATTACATCTCTGGAGATAATGACCTTTCAGTTGATGGGACCATACAACTTGTATGCTTTTCTTTCTTCATTGTAGCCAACCAAGATGCATTTGTGTGACTTTGCATCCAATTTCCTGCAATGATTATCATGTATGTGGGCATATGCTATGAAACCAAATATGCAAAGATTCCCAATGCGTGGCTTGTGTCTAGTGAATACTTCATAAGGTGTCAATCACAAGCTGATTAAGCAAGTAGTTTGTAGTGGCTATTTCTTCTTCCCAATACTGATTCATAATGCTTCTCACTAAGCATTACTCTAGCACTATCTGCTAAAGTATTGTTCTTCCTTTCAGCTCTTGCATTCTGCTGAGGAGTATCTGCACATGTGAATTGTCTTCGAATGTGCTTTGATTTCTACAAAAGTTCATGAATGCTAAAGACATGAATTCACCTCCTCTATCTGATCTCATGACTTTGAGCTTTCCTCCTATTTGGTTCTCGACCATGGCTTTGAATTCTTGAAATTTGAAAAACACTTCAAATTTCTCTTTCATAAAGTAGACCCAGCAGTATCTCATGTAGTCATCTAGGCACCATACATCTGTATGAATCAAATCAAGAATACCTCATGCTCAAGAGGTACTTTTGTCGAAGTTGGTTTTCTTTTTTTTACCAAAGCAGCATGCTTTGCAAACTTTTCCAAGAAACTGAAGCTTTGGAATTCTAATTGCCATATTTTGATTTCTAGGCTCTATTAAGCATTTGAAATTGACATGTCCATATCTTTTGTGCCATTTTGCAAAAAGTGGCATTTCTTGTGGTTGAGCTCACATGGCATGCAAATCTAGTACTATGGCTAGAATTATGAACAAGCATCCTTCCTTGACTGATTTTTCTACTAGCTGATATCCTCTGGATTTGTCTCTGATAGTGCATTCATCTATGTCAAAGATGACTCAGTAGTTGTGTTCCATCATTTGACCTACTGACAAAACGTTCTTCCTAAGTTTTGGAACATACTAGAGTACATTTTTCACCAATCCTTTGTTCATAGGGACAATTCCTTTGCCTTGAACTGGATTCGGTGTGTTATCTGCAGTCTGGATAACATTCTTGTGACCTTCTCATGGTTTCTTCTCTGTGAACCATTCCTGATGCTTTGTAATGTGAGATGATGCACTATTGTCGACGTACCAAGGATCTTGATCTGCTTTGTCAACTTGATAATTGAAATCCTTTCTTGAATTGCAATGAGTGTTAAGATACATTGTATCAGTGTGCTGCATATCCTCGCTTGCAAGAAACCATCTTCTCAACTTCATTAGCATAATGGATGTGACAAGAATGTCCACTACGATGATTTCCTCTTCCTCGAAAATTCTTGTGATTGCTTTTGGATTGACTGCCTTGGTCGTATTGCTTCTTGCAGCAATCTCTTTCATAGTGTCCAAACTTATGAAAATAGTTGCACTGAATGTTTGACACGTTGGTGGATGCATTCCCTCATCCTTGGAATCTTCCTCGGTTGGAATGATTTCCTCTTTGTTGATGCTGATGCTATTGAGGATGATGTTGATGCTGATTGAGGATGATGTTGATGCTGATTTAAACTTTGATACTGACTTTTTTGTTGATGAGGACCACTTCACTGGAATGATCTACCTCTATCTCTTCCTTTTCCTTTGCCTCTGCTTCTATCTGAAGCTGTGAATTCGTGATCATTGGCATGACCTTTGCGTGCATGAATGGCCTGTCTACTGAGCTCTTCACCAAGTAAAACTGACTGGAGCTCTTCCAATGTTAGAATTTGCCATTGGATGGAAATACTCTGGACTAGATTCTCATATCCTCTCCTAGTCCACCATTCAGGATGACTTGAACCATTTCCATGGGATTCATTACTGCTTTGAGTTGATTGTTGTAATCCTTGATCCTGAGTATGTAAGCATGACCGGCTTCGCTACTGCTGCTATTGTGGAAACTCTGGTTGATTTGGTTTCTCAGTGTGAGAATCCTTGAAGTGTTCTTGGACTTGTAAATAGCTGGGAACATATCCCATGCTTCTTTTGATGTCTTGACGGTGTTGAGCTATCCTAGCATGACATCTTGCACATTCTGCTTGATCAAATGATATGCATACCTATGTTTCTTGTCCCATTCTACCTATGCTTAGGAAATGGCAGGATTTGCTTTGGTTCGGTCACTGTTGGTGTAGCTGAAGAACCTACTGCTGCTGCTGATGCTACGACAATAGGTGGAGTAGATCTACTGTTGGCTGTATCGTTTAATGGTCTAGGTGTAGATCCATCGACATACTCCCATTTGTCCTAAAGTATGAGAATGGTCTCCATTCGGTATTTCCATGTGCCGTAATTGGAGTTGTCTAACTTAGCAGATGCCTCCAGATTGAGGTTGCTAGTCATAGACAAGGTGCAAGAAATGTACTCAAAGTGTCATGAAAATCACTGTCTGAATCAACTGCAAACTACTGATCAGGCAGCTGAGGTCGCAGGTGATTGGGCTTGCTGAGGTGGCAGGTGATTGGATAAGGTGATGTGGCAGTTGATTGGTAAAACTTGATGATGTCGATGCTGATGTGGATGATGACATGGTACTACTGATGTTAGCCAAGTGATGTGGAAGGCTGTCATTTTTTATGACATGGCAGAGGGCCCTAGGGTGCTGACATGGCATTATGGATGATGTGGTTGCCTCTTGACTAGGGCTAACTAACCCAATATAACTCAGGCTCAGATTGACTGAACGAGGGTTGGCCTATCTGCCACGTGGTAGCATGTCGACCAAGCCCAAAGGATGGCGTGAGGATAAGACTAGCCACGTGTTGCACTGTGGGCTGCCAGAATCTTTTAAGGATATGCCAAAATCTTCTAAATACTCCCTCTCCTTCTATGCTATGGATGGCTATGGAGAATTGCAAATGACATTTGGAGCCATTTTGGACAGCCCTGGCTATGGTCCTCTACAAGCATAAGAGGTCATTGGTGAAGCTGTCAAGGCTGGGCATCGGTGGGTAGTGTAGAGCCCCTAGAGACCCGAGCTTGAGCCGCTCTATCTTGCTACATGGAGGTATGGCACTGCTCATTTGCATGGGATGGCATGGATGGAGGCATGTCGGAAGAGCCTTATTGTAGAGCGTTGCTGGAGAGTCGATCGTCTGCTGCTGTCGTTTAGAGGGCTTGGCTACTATGAGCTGGAGCAAGAGCTGCTACCATTCGAAGCTAGAGTCTCATGGTTGTTGGAGAGGAGGGCCTTGTAGAGGCTACTTGCCTTTTCTGTAGCGAGGTGTGTGAGGAGCCTTCTATTGCTGTAGGTCACGGAGGAGTTAAACTCTGGCCGTAGTGCAGAGTGTTGGCACTCAATTGGTGTAGCTCAACTTGCAGGATGGGAGACCTCAGTCACATTGGGCTTGTTTGCTGTGTGCATTCGTTCTATGGGTGCATAGTTGAATGCCTTGTTGTGATAGCCTATTTGGAGAGATCGTTGAAGTTGAGAGTCATGAGGCATTTGTTGAAGGCTGTGGGGCACCGTTTGCATGTCCGAGAGGTCGTGGGATATGATGCACTGTGAAAGAAGGAGTCTCTAAGCCGTGGAGTAGAGATCATTTGCTGAAGGTTGGCGTAGGAGGCTACGCTTGGGATGCGTCAATTTTACGAGCAAAAACCTATGAGCAAGTTTATCTGAGCGTGTTTTTCAAGAGATTTTTAAAAATGTTTTTCTTTAGGAAACATGGTTTTTACACTTTTATTTTCACTAGAACTAGATCCCTTTATCATAAAAATATACAGACTATCACTCATTCATTTTTACACAACATAATTTTCTTATTTAGAGACATCCCTTTGTACCCCTGTTATTACCTTAAAAAAGTGTTGATTCCTTTAAGAAACATTCCTCATAATCACTCTCAATGTAATAATACTATGCATATATAATTACTTATTAACACATTTATATCATATGGCAATATCTTTTTAGTGTTTTTATAGCATATTTATGGACATGTTTCTAAAGAAGTTTAAATTACTATAAATAAGTATTAACTTGGGCTTATATATCACTCTCATAAAATACATGTAATATTTAATACTATATATGGAAGATTTTCCAAGTTATAACTTCACAGATGTGCTCAAATGGGGTGTTCCGATCAATTTGAGTGGTTGAATGACTATATTTGGACATTGGATATGAAAGTTATGTCACTTTTAAAAGTGCTGTCCAAGGTAGTTTCGCCAGCGAAACTACCTTGGGAGACTTGCTTCAAAGGGGTTTCGCTGGCGAAACTACCTGGATGGCTTGCTTCAATGAGTTTTCTTTGAAGAAACTCTTTCATGAAGATAGGTTGAGAGAGGGTTTTCAATGTCAACCCCTATTAAGTAAAAGTTGTAAGAAGGATCATAAGGGAATTTTCATAGAGAAGTCTACTCTACATGTGGGTTTCTTCAAAAGCCATCCCATTATGCTCTCACCATTCCTACAGATTCACCTAAATATTTTTGTATAAAATAGGCATTGCTATAATACTTTGCATATTTCTAAGTGAAATTATGTTTTCTTCTTATCGATTTTTGCCATATTTATGCATAGTTGGAAGCTTTTTTTTTCCTTTGCTCGGACGCTCGGAAGATTTCGCTCAGAAAATGCTCGTCCCCCTACGCTTGTGGAGGTCAGTCGCCGATGGAGACCCGTAAGCTTCTAGCAGCTGGCTATGGTGTGGTGCTCATTTAGAGCGTAGAGATGCTGATGTTTTGTCTTACATTGGGAGAAGGTTGTTGAGCTTTAGAAGTTGGATGGAGCATGTTGCTTGCCACTAGGTCACCCTATGTTTTGTAACTAGAGGTCTAGAGAGGCCAAATCCCTTTCAAAACTAAAAAATGGACCTCACATAACCCTCTCTCTCAGAAAATAGATATTTCTCATAGAGAGACTTTTGCAACTCTCTCTCAAATTGAAAATCTTTCAAATCTCACCTCACATAAAATTTGAAAAAGGGAAGACTAGAAAAAGCATTACTCTCTCAACAGAACTCATCAAGAATTAATATAAATTTCCCTCTTGAAAGAACGACAGAAATATGTAAGAAATGAACGGAGATTTTCTCTATCACTCAATGAACGGAATTATTTCATCCAAAATGAATGGAAACTCTCTCAACAGAAGTGGACTCTCACAGAGAAAACTCAAGATAACCTCTAAATATTTCTCAATCTCAATCTCTGTCGCAATGATCTCGATGCCTCAACAGAAGGCAAGGGAGCTCTGATACCATGATAAAATATGAAGAGGGGAGAGGTGAAAAGTGGAGATGAGGAGAGACGGCATAGCTGGAGAGCACACCACAAATGACTAACTGTACACTAGATTTAGTTGAAAATGTAGAATATATACAAACCCTTTTAAGGTTAAGCTTAGGGAATCTAACCCTTTCCTTTATAGCACTCTATATGTGTTAGTGCTATGCACGTATGATCAAATCATGTTGAGCATGGTTTCTCAACATCAATAGTGTGCATAACCGATGGGCCTCCTCTGCAGTGTTTTGATCAGAGTGGTGAACCTGACCCTTGTGGTTGCCATCATCATCCGTTGTATGAAATACATCAGCAATGCCTACCCGATATTTCTTGGTAGGCTATGGTTGCAATAAGAACATGTAAATATTGGCATTATGACCAAATCATGATCCGCTAGGGTAAGAAAAAGGTAAAGTTGTCCATCAAAGCTAAGAGGTCGATTCACACACACGTCGGCACATAGGTGGCTAAAGGAGTCAACATGATAAAAGGTATTGGCAAGAACAAACAAGAGAAATTATTCTACAACAATCCCAATATATTATGACTCTCTTAAAGGTGGACGTACTCTCCATCCTCAACAAGAACCACTTCCCTCATGAAACATTGTCAGTAGTAGACAATGATCTATTGGTTGAGGATGATTGAAACCCATTACTAGAAGCGTCTGATGACACCCCGGATGATCTCCTCAATCTCATTAAACTAGAGCAAAATTTTTAGAGGTAGTTGCACCACTCTCAAAGGGTGACAGAAGATGCCTTGATGGGCTTGAGCCTCAACACGGAGAATGACCCGCAAATGGTCTACGGCAGCACCCAACTCAATCTTGCATTTTGGATGGAACTAAAAGGCCTCCTCGACACATTTGTCAATGTGTTTGCATGGGGATACATAGATATGAAGGGGATTGAACCTCAATTCTACCAGCATAGAATTGTTTGGATGGATGATGCAAAGCTAATCTGGCAATAACATTATTGGATGAACCCAAACTATGCAAAGTTGTGCATAACACTTAGTGAAAAATGGGATTTGTGGGGACTTTGACCATCAAAAGCATATCCGATGCATATGATACTTTGCACGTGCTTTAACATAGATTTGATTGACGCATGTGAAAAGGATCATGCACATTGGTTATGTGCATGGTCAAATAACTCACCTCAAATACTAATTTTTGGCTTAAGGTTTAGGATATAGGGTATAAGGTATAGGGTTTAGGATTTAAAGTATATGTTTTAGGGTTTAAGTTATAGGAAATAGTGTTTACGATATAGGAATTTGGGTTTAGGCTATAGGGATCAGGGTTTGGGATTTAGGGTATGGGGTAGAGTTACAAATATTAGCCATGCTACAAATATTAGCTTAATTTGGTTTAAATATAATTAAACTTCATTCATAGGTTTTTAATAAGCTAGAATTTGAAAATTATAACCCTATAGATGACTTTAGATGGCTTATGCCGATCAATTTGAGTACTTGGAGGGCTAAATTTGGACCTCATACGATGAGTTATGTTAATTTTTGGGCGAATTTATCAAGTATAATTAAACTTTATTCACAAGTTTTTAATAAGTTGAAATTTGAAAATTCTAACCCTATAGATGACTTTAGATGGCTTATGCCAATAGATTTGAGTACTTGGAGGGCTAAATTTGGACCTCATACGATAAAGTTATGTTAATCTTTGGGTGAATTTATCAAATTTCAAGATTGAAAGATTAGCCACACTAGTTTGGAGAAGCTCCTAAATTCATCTTTGGGAAAATATTCGCCCTTAAAAATTTATCTTGGGGAGGGTAGGGAAGAAAGGAAATTAATGGAATGGAGGAGAGGAAAGGGGGGGGGGAAGGGGGAGGGGGAGGGGGAGGAAAAGGTAGGGGGAGGGGAAAAGGGGAGAGAGGGGGGGGGGAAGGGGGGAAGGGGGGAAAGGGGAGGGGGAAAGGGGGGGAGGGGAGGGGAAAAGGGGAGAGGGGGGGGAGGGGGAAGGGGGGAAGGGGAGGGGAAAGGGGGGGGGGGGGGGGGGGGAGGGGGAGGGGGAAGGGGGAAAGGGGAGGGGGGGAGGGGGGGGGAAGGGAAGGGGAAGGGGGGAGGAAAGGGGGGGGAGGAAGGGAAGGGGAAGGGAGGGGAGGGGAAGGGGGGGGAGGGGAAGGGGAGGGGGGGGGGGGGGGGGGGGGGGCAAGGGGGGGGGGGGGGAAGGGGGGATTGGGAACTCGGGAATGGGGGAAGGGCAGAATGGGGAAAAGGGGGGAATGGGGAAGGGAAGTTTGAATTTTAGAGCGGGGAGTTTGAATTCCTTGAGGGAAGTATATTGACTCTCACCCTCTCCCTCTCCCTTTTCAATCACACCCTCTCTCTCATCGTGTTCCCCTTCCTTCCTCTCTCCCTTTCCCTCTCCCTTGCATTGCATTGTGCTCCCTCTCCCTCTCCCTCTCTCTTGTGTTGCACACCCCTTACCCTTCCCCTTCCCCTTCCCCTCCCCCTCCCCCTCTCCCTCTCCCTCTCCCTATCCCTCTCCCTCTCCCTCTCATTTCTCCTCCCTTCTCTCCCTCCGTCTTTCTCCCCCCGTCTCTCCGCTTCTCCCTCTCTCTCTCTCCTCCTCGTCTCCTCTCTCCCTCCCTTTCTTCTATAGTGTGCGACGGCAACACACACACACACACACTGAGAGAGAGAGTCACGCTATCATGTGGTAGCGCAGCGGCATGCGAGCGATCCAAAAAAAAATAATTTAATTTCTGCCGTGGCAGCACGACTCTCTCTCTCTCTCTCTCTCCTACCCTCTCTCTTCGATTACCTTCATTCCTTCCCCCTCTTCTTTCCCTCTCCATTATCTTCCCTTCCTCCTCGTCACCCACCTATCTAATTAAATTTATTTTTGAGAAATTATTACTCCCTCCTCTACTCTTCCCTTCCTCTCTCCCTCTCCCTTCATCTCTCCCTCTTCCTTCTACTCTCGCTCCCATCATGGTCCCCTCCCTTCCTCACTCTCCCTCTCCCTCGTGTTGTGCTCCATTCCCCCTCTCCCTCTTTCTTCCCTTTCTCCTCCCTTCTCTCCCTCTCTCTTCCCATTCTCCTCCCTTCTCTCCCTCTCTCTTCCCTTCTCCTCTCCTTCCTCACTCCCTTGTCCAAGAGATCGACAGCGCGGAGGCGACGATAAAAATAAAATAAAATAAAATAAAACAAAACAAAATAAAACAAAACAAAACAAAATAAAATAAAATAAAATAAAATAAAATAAAATTTTTAATAATTCAAAAAAAACAAATTTTCGCTCTTTCCCCCTCCATCAAGATACATCATTTGAAGGTGTTTGCTTAAAAAATCTTTGTAACTATTGTAAGGTGTTTATTGTTTGGCACCATTATAAAGTTCTTTGAGATTATACCATTTTTGCTTTTTGAAACTCTGAATGTTGTTTATTGGCACGTTATTAAGTCTTGGAGATTTTAGAGTCCCGAAACTCTGAAAGGTGTTTATTAACACCATTATTAAGTCTTGGAGATTTTAGAGGACTCTCGTGGTTAATTAATCTAATGCATGGACCTTATATATATATATATATATATATATATATATATATATATATATATATATATATATATATATATATATATATATATATATATATATATATATATATATATATATATATATATACATATCTATGTACATACATACATACATACACACGTGCACACACACACACACACACACACACACACATAGTTTATCCATGGATTTAAATGATTTTTATTTATTAAAGTTATTAATAGGTTAATAATGAAGATTCTTTAAAATGAAAAATTATACTAGGATTTCTACAAAAACTTTGAAAGGTGTTTATTGACAACATTGTTAAGTCGACGATTTATGCAAGTCTAAGTTTGACTTTGGACAGTCAAAGTTTGACTGTCACATAGAGAAATCCAAGTCAAAGTATTCAAGTTGTTACTCTTTGAAGGATTACTTTTTATTGCTCATATTTCACCTGTAAGAGAGAAGACACTGCCCAATTCTTGGGTTAGACCCTCTCATGGCTACCATATTGAATATGGACAAGTTCAATGGTAAGGGCTTCCACACATGGCAGATGAAGGTCAAGTTTGCATGAAAACCTCTGGGGGCTTGTCAAACTGGCTTCAAATTCTTCTTCAACAGCCTCCAATGCTAGAGAATCCTCAGCTCCGACATACCCCAGCAAGAGATCCTGCTAGAGAGGAGAAAGCATATGGCATCATTGCTCTTGCTTTAGGAGATGACTATATTCCATCACATCTCTGACTTAGAATCTCCTTCAGAAGCTTGGCAGAAGCTTGACATTATTTTTGGTGCTAGCTCTCACATCTCAAAATTATCACTTAAGATTGCTTTCTTTGAATTGAAGATGGTTAGTGGCACTCCTTTGGCTGCCCATGTCAATTACATGCGGAGTCTCATGACTCAACTTGCTTCTATCAACTGTCCTATCACTACAGATGATGCTATGGCAGTGTTGCTCAAGAGTATGCCTGAAGATTATGATCACGTTGTTACCACTTTGAAAAATCCTCCTAATCCTAATCTTGAAGGTCTTATCTCTGCTCTTCAAGAAGAAGAAAGGCACATGGAACTCCGGAAAGGCAATGACACAGCCTATGCCATAAAAATCCAGAAGGGCAAGTTTTCACCTTGCAATCATTGTGGGAAGTCTAATCACCTCTCAAAAGACTGCTTCAAGATCAATCCATGCAAACACTGTGGCAAAAACAATCATCATGAAAAGTTTTGTAGAGCCAAAAAGGAAGCAACTTCAAAGACAGAAAATGCCAATCTACTTTCAGTTGATGTGCCTCCACAGTTGATGTGCCTCCACAAGATGAGGCATCCTTTGAAGATTATGCTTTTTGAATCATCTCCATGTATGCTCCAGATCTCTCTTTTTGTTGAGTCAAGGTACTCAGCCTGGATAGTCCTCCAAAATGAATGAAATAAACTATTGTGTTTTGTAAACACCTCTGGTCACCATATGATGTAGGCCATGTGTATGTGTTTTTGCTCCATGGTACCTCCTACAGACATTGTGTGCATGTGCATGTACATGCAGGGGAGATAACCATTGGAAGGTCTTTTGTATCCCTTTTGTTTACCTTACACCCATGGGAACCCTTGCTAGCTTGAGATCCTAGCCATTGATAGATCCATGACCACCATGAGATGGCATGTGACACCTTGTGCTAGCTGTATCCTTGACATAGCCTGAGGCATTCCCTTGAGGGGGGGTATGTTGGGATATCTCAAGGTGTATGCCCCAGGCACACCTTGGTTTCTATGTGTGTGTGCTAGAGGCACAGTTAGGTGCCCATAAGCACTGTTAGGTGGTGGTAGAAGCCACATAGGATGATTGAGAGAATCTAGGAGCAGATTGAGGAGATGATTGTGGAGCTCAGAGGTCATCAGTGATGTCAGTGATCATGTAAGAGGTGCCTACTTAAGGACCTCACCTTTCTTCATTCCATAAGCAAGAATTCTGAGTTTGTGTTCACTCCATGCTTTCCTTTCAGTTTACCAACACTAGTATCATCACACGATTTGTCAATCATTTTTCGCTATGACTACATGCTAGAGTTAAAATGGTGGTACATGGTCTATATGTCACTTGATTTTTGAGATTTTATTGGTTTCCATCTCAAATTTTGACCATGATTTTTGTCAATCATGCTCGACTATGACCCCCCCCCTGCGGATAGAGTCTTGTTGTGTCCTCGTCACCTCATTTGACGCAAGATTTTGAAAAGAATAATAGAGTCAATAGGAGATTTGCCAAGTATGTGGAAAAAAACTCACCAAGCACACTCTAATGTGGTCGCACCTTGTCTAATGCAAGTGTTTTTTCCTGGGCTAAGATTAAGTCCATACTGAAGTCCAATCCCAAAGGACCATAGACAATAATGTTTCTCACCATGTGTCATGCATGAGTGTGAAAACGTACGCATTGGGGTGATCCTTCATATCTATGTGTCTCGGATGGGTATGAAACTTTGCAAGGAACTTGAAATTACACATTTAAGTCCCTTTCAAAGTATCATACCCATAGGATATTATATGCTGGAATACATCTTTCGGTCCCAATCCTTGTGGTTCTCGTTTGACAATTTTCTTCATGATCATCACCATGATCTTGTTAGACAATTATGCATGTCCATTTGCTTGTGCATAATAGATGGTGGATAGCTTATGGATAATCATAAGGTGCCTTGTCACCTTCTTCATTAAATGGTACTGAAGTGGCCACCTTGGTCATTGACTATCTCAATTGGATAGCCGTAGATGAAATTTGCAATCCCAATTGTCCTTTAAAGGTCTGGCCTCAACCAGGCTTGGTGCAGTAGTCCATTTCCATTAGGATGTATTGTTACTAGACTACAGGTGGGAAGCAGTTTTAAATGGGCTGACAAAATCAAGGCCCCACTTTTGGAATGGCTCTAGAGGGAGAAGGCATGAGATCCTTGATGGTGGGTTGTCCCAACCTCTGGCATGCATCTCATTGCATGGCAAAGGCAAAGGTGTCACCAATGACTGTAGGCCACCACAGGCCATCCTAGAGGACTTTTTGACTAGCAGTATCTCTGGCAAAATGACCTTCAATGGGCTAGACCTTGGTGGGCTTCTTGCAAGATTGGTTGCTATTCATGCGATGGAATGCATCTACAAAGGACCTTGTCTAGATCAAGGTGGTACAAGGCATTGTGGATGATCTCAAAATTTTTGGCTACATAGAGCAAGTCGCTTGCACCTCTCTTAGAACAAGTGACGGCTTGGCAAGCCAATTGACAAAAACTTGTGCATGTCACCATACCACGTTGGTATGAACAAAGGGATGTCGTCTTGCACTAGCACATTTAGCACATTAGCTGGCACACGTTGCTTGACCATTGTCTCGAATAGGTCTGCATCCGAGAAATCATAGATAAAGAGGTTGGGCTCGGGGGGTGCACTAATAGGAAACCCTATGTATCACGTGCGTTCAAAGTTTATTTTAAAAACCCCTTAACTAAAATTTCCCCCCCAATAAAAACACCCCTCTTTACTTATGGACTAAGTGAATTTTTTCAAAATTGAATTAAAAAACCCCTCTTGTTATTGTAATCTTGTTAATTTTTTTCAAAAACTCAAATTAAAATACCCCTCCTTTTGAATGCATGTGGTACACTAAAATTTTATAAGGTGAACCCCTCGAGAGGTTGGGGTTCTCACTGCCATCTAGCCAAGACAGGCAATTAGCCATTGTGTGCAAACTACCTAGAGTATGAACAACCCATGAAGTCTAATTCTTCAAGTAACAACATCCAATGAGCAAGCTTACCTATAAATTTAGGCTTGCTGATGAGAAGTCATAGTGTTGAATGATCCACATGAAATATGAAGGGGTTCTTGATCCAGTAGTGCTAGAACTTGTTGATGCAATAGTTCATTCTGAGAGCTTCCTTCTCCATCATTGAATAATTCTTCTCTCGATTTTATTGTTGGCGGCTTGCATAGTATACTAGACGGTACCAAATCCTCATCCTTTCCTACATCAATACTGAACCAATTGTTGTGTTAGGGGCATTGATGAAGACATAGAAAGGAAGCTTCTAATTAGGTGGTTGAACGACTGCGGCTTTGGCTAGCATCAGCTTGATAAATCAAAATTCCCGATTGCAATCCTATATCCATATGATTGGCTTCATGTTGAGGAGTGCATTGCGAGCGTAGCCACATCAGCAAAGTATCAGAGCATGCATCTATGCCACCAAAATTGGCCAAGAAAGTGGGCTAACTGCTTGCTAGTCATGGGTTGTTCTACCTTGCAGATGTGCTCAAGTTTATTTGGATCTATACCAATGCCATCTTTCAAGATGATATGGCCAAGCAAGCATTCGATATTGACTCCAAAGGCACACTTCAATGGGTTGAGGGATAGCTTTGTAGCACGGCATTTGGTAAGGCATAGTCGAAGGTGGCAGATATGCAGGCTCTTTCCTCTAAAGACACTGAAGCTGTCTAGGAAGATTCGAATGAAAGAATTGAGATACCCATCAAACACTTCTTAGCCTAGGCATTGGAATGCTGTTGGTGCAGTTTTGAGGCCGAACGTCATTTTGTTGGAAGCAAAGACCCCCCATAGAGTGATGAATGCCATTTTTTATCGGTCTTCTTTGGCCATTTAGACCTGATTATATCCACAAAACTGTCAAGAAATGAGTACATTTTGTTCCCAACGACAGCATCTAGCATGGAATCCATGAAAGGGAGAGGGAATGGATTGGTCACAATTATGGTGTTGAGCTTGCAATAATCCATGCAATCCCACAACTTCTTGTTCTTCTTGGGTACAATTACAGTCAAGGAGATCCAGGTTGCACTGTTAATGGGGTGTATGAATCCACTTGCGGTAATATATCAATCTCATCCTTGACCTATTTTGCATAGTTGGGGTTCATCTGGTAACGATGTTGTTGGATTGGTTCGGCATCATCCTTTAAGACAATTCTGTGCTGATAAAATTGAGGGTCAATACCCTTCATATCCATATAGCTCCATGCGAATATGTCAACAAATATCTCAAGGAGGTATTTTGTGGTTCACTCTTGGTGCCAAAATTAAGAATTGTGAGGGCATCCTCGATCACCCTTAGAGAGTTTACAATTCCATCTCAAAATCTTGTTCTTCTTGAATGAGCTTTAAGATACCAGCTGGGGTATCCTTGGCTGCTTTTGATAATTTGCCGATGCATCATTGTCTTTCTTGAGGGAAGTGGTACTTGTCAAGTATGGAAACTATGTCCACCTCAAAGAGAGTAAAAATGTTGGGGTTGATTCAAAGGAATTCCTCCTCTCTGTCATTGTCAAGTCCTTCAGGATTAATCCAAAGGACTTTTCAAGTCCTTTAGGGTTGATCCGACGGAATTCCTCCTCTTTTTCATTGTGAAGTCCTTCGGGGTTGATCCAAAGTAATTCCTCCTCTTCGTCATTGTCAAGTCCTTCAGTCATGTTGAGTCCTTCAGCCACCTTTGGGTGGACGTGTGTGTGAATTTTCCTCTGGTCTATAACAGATAGCTTCACATTTTTCTTACCCTTTAGGATCATGATCCGGTCATAATGCCAGCTCAATGCCAGTCTTATTTCACACATGCTTGCCACAACACGACCAGTTAAGCAATATCAGGTAGGCAGTGCTAATATCTTCCACGATGGCAACCACAAAACTTAGGTTCACCACCATAATCGAAACAATGCAGAAGAGGCCCAATGGTTGTACATGCCATTGATCCACCATCCTAACTACAAATGGAACTGGCTCCCATCTGGAGAATCCAAGTTACCGGCACATATCATCCGATATTGTATTGAACCCTTGAATTGACATCGATCAATGCATCTGGAATCGCATGGCCCTTTAGTGTCACTGTAATCACAACAATATTTTAATTTTTCATTGTAAATTGGGGCTTTCGGTTGTGCCCTTTGTAGTTCTGGCTGGGTGGCACACACCATCAGACTCGTTCTAGACACAGTCTTGCAACACACATCGGTTGGACTGGTACTACGAGTACAACTGGAACACTGAGCTAGTGACAGAGTTGTCGGTGAAAGGTTAGCACTACATCCAGTAGTTGCTTTATTGACATATTGATCTGTAAATCCTTCAACGCACTCTCCAAATGTTAAACTCCGCCTCCTCAAATGACACTTCCTACCCTTATTGCAACAATCACTGCCAACTTCCTTGGGATATTATTCCCGGACAAATCCTACATTAAAGTTGACAATGCCTACCAAGTGATAAAGATTTGCCAAAAGAATATGTGGTCTACCTTCAATCTAATCTCCCCTATCTTGCCACTCTCTTTTTTTATCTTCTCACATCCCTCCCTAACTCAAGTAACATCCTTCGTACCTTTTTAAAAATCCATGCTAACCCATATTCCTTGCCATGCCTCTTCGCCCATGCCACTACCTCCTAATCCAAGAATTTAACTCCTACATAGTACCATCTAGTAACACCTAAATTTTAAAGGCACATTCAAGTGGTCGGCCTCTTCTTGTTCAATGCGTGTCCATGGTTTAACGTCACACCACTTGTGTGGTTGTAGATGTTTTATGCATACAGTAGTTAGTTCAAACCCCACGGCACCTTATAATGATTAGTGATAGGAAGTAGGGTTTATAAGGGGTACCTTGCCCCTCTTTGTAAGTTTTTGATTCTAGCCTCCTAAAATACAAGTGATCATGCTCAATTAGACCCATCACTTGAGTTGTAGAACTCTGCAAGAAACTTTGAGTGCTATATTCTTCATTTATGTATTTTGGCTTCCAACCTTGTCTTTGTATTTTTACTGCGCTCCTTTTAATATTTTATCATCATGTTTGATTCAAGCAAACCAACTCAATCGTGTACTATTTATTGCCCAACCGCTTGCTTCATTTCCTTGCTTGTGTGGCTACATTAGGGAAACATTGTATCGATACAATCGGTTAGTGTAGCATAAATATCTCATTATCACTTTAGAGATCATGATAACCCTTCCTATCATGCTCTCATGTCTACATTTTCTTGAAATACATGTCTACACAAGAAGCTCAATATAGAAGTCATGAACTGCATTGTTCTCAGGATTCCTTCAAGTCAGTGGACTATGAGGAAGTCAGTAGCAGTGCTATCATAGTTGATGAGCATTCTGACGATTCTAGATCTCTTCCCTCATTCTTGTTGCAACCTCGTCAGGTTGTATCCCTGTTGCACCTATGTGTCCTCCATTGAGATCTCCTTTTACCAGACACCAGTTCATGTTCACACTCTTTGCCCAATCACGACATCAAGTACCCCAATTTCCTTCACTTCCCAGAAGAGGACACCGATGCACACATAATTTTGTTGGAAAGTGCATGGTGGGCCAATGTTCTAGTGATGCAACAAATAGAACCCATCAAAATGGAAATATTCCTAGTTACTCTCTATAGTAGAGCTATGATTGGGGTTTCACAGTATGCTGTTGTCTTGTTCTCAAATTTTGCTACCCTTTGCATAGCCTTTCTAATTCTCTACTATGTCTCTACTATGTAGAAAAGATGATGGTTCACATCCTCATCACAAGGCTTGGGTGAATGGATCAACAAGATCTCACATTGGATGACTACGTTTCGCCAATTGCCTACCACAAGCACAATGCCCCACCCAAGAAGTATTGAGTTCATCATTTCGTGCATGGGTTAAACTAAAAACTAAAGCAAGATGTTGCCTCTTGAGATATGGAAGCATTGATCTATTAAATTACACGGCGTAGCGGAACAGAAACTGAACAAAGAATAGAGAGTACACAGCAAACTGGTGAGGAACAAACTTTTCCTTGAATACTGATGTAGTACAGATGATGACTCCGTCCACCTGTGCGCTCCCATAGTGGAGCTTAGATGGCGATCTAGATAGATACTAGGTGAAGAGCTACTAGCTGGAAGATCTGATCTGATCTAAACGAATCTGATGCAATGGACTGGGGAGGTCGCCTCTTTATAGCTATGATGGCGGTAGTCATATCAACGTAGTCAGTGGAGTCGACCAGTCGACCTAGTCGGTGGAGCCAACCAGTCAACCTAGTCAGTGGAACTGACTAGTCGTCCATGGAATATTCAAGGAATATTCCCTATACCGTTGCCTCGGGGGCTCCCATACAATCACCTTTCTACCATCAACAGTCTCATTGATAGACCTCATCTGACATGCAAGTCAGGATCCAGTGTCTCGGGCTCACACATGGCATCTCCTCATATCGGGGCCTTATAACTTGAGCATCTTGTACCACTGGTGGTTACCAAGAGGGTGGGGCATTGAGCATATCTAACATGATCTTCAACAACCTTGTTGATGATACCTGTCATGTTGAAAGCATGGCTAGCCTACATGAAGCATAAACCATTGACTCATCAAGCTGACCATAGCTGATACAGATTCTGATGAGAGTAGTGGAGATGAAAAATTCCACACACGTTGTTAACACAGAAGAGCAACCAAGAAGCCCAAGACATCATCCATAGAATGTGGCCTTGCTAACACCCGCTTGCTCGAAGATGGCATTGAAGCTTCACCACATGTACTTAAGCGTGTTTGGTTTCCCAAATGGCACAAAGACAACCAATGACCAAAATAATGTGGCCTTCAGCATTTATGGTGTGTCATACACCAAATTGCAACTCACACCATCGATGCCTATAGATGTAATGCTTGCCACATGTCACCTTTACCCCCAAAAATTCACCATGGCCATAGCCCTAGTTCAACTAGCGGTGGCCCTGGTTGCCAATCCCGCTACTGAGGGAAGTCCCTACTGCCCCCTTCAAAGACCAGATTGTGGTCCTCCAAGCCAAATCATTTGTTATTATTGAGATGCGCTTGGCCACCAAAAGAAGAACAAGTACAAGCTATTCAAGAAACACCAGGCTGAAAGGGCCACTTTGCATGCTTAGATTCCCATGCCAGTGCCTGTGACAATAGATTGTTTATCTAGACAAGCCAAAAGCTACAGCTACTAACAATGGTGCCACTACTAATTTGGTGACAATGGTGATGGACTTGCATTGTCATCTCGCCGACCAAAGCAGAAGAACAAAGAGCCAATTAATTGGGAGGGACAAGCGAATGTTTGTGACAGTGTCGAAGGGGGTGTAGGATGGACAGCCTCCATTTGGTTCGATGCCTAATGTAAAGGCCCCAATGGAAACGATTTTGGAAGAGAAGGATGAGCTCCCCCACATCGAGTTGAGTGTGCCCCAAAAAGTGGTGGAAAATCTTGATAAGGTTGAGCAAGTTTTGTTTGAGACTGAGTTCAACATATGGAGCATGTTGAAGGACCTACAGATATGTTAGTAAAAGAACTATTGGATCCAATGCTAGCCTTTTGCCAAAAGCTCTATCACTAGCTCTGTGTTTTGGTTGTAGCATCTATACCAATCTATCTAGTGTGTGCCACAAAACCATCCGAAATGAGTCCGCTACTCAGGCAGAACTAGCAAGGGCATAATCAAAAGCATCGATTTATGACAAGAATATTGTGGAGATTATAGTGACACTAAAGGGCCAAGCAATTCTAGGTGCATTGCTTGATGGTGGTTTAGGGGTCAATATAATATCATATGATATGTGCCGATGACTTAGATTGTCCGGATGGGAGCCAACGCCATTTGCATGGTGGTAAGGATAGCGGATCAATTGACAAAATAGGAAGAGGGGAAAGGTGAAGAGTGGAGATGAGGAGAGAGGGCACAACTAGAGAGCACACCACAAATGACTAACTATACATTAGAAGTAGTTGAAAATGTAGAATATATACAAACTCTTTTAGGGTTAGGCTTAGGGCATCTAACCCTTTCCTTTATATCACTCTATATGTGTTGGTGCTATGAACATATGATCACATGATGTTGAGCGTAGTTTCACAACACCTTCCCTCAAGATCAACATCATGAAGTAGGCCTTCCCTCAAGATAATGATTCTTGGGAATCAAGAAGGACTGAGCATTACATTCCATCACACCCCTTTAATGATACTATTCTTCCTCTATGTCAAACCTCGGTGCTTCTCAAAAAGCTCTTTACCGAGTGGTTTGGTAAAAATGTATGCAACATTCTCTTTGCTATCACAATGCTGTAGTGTGATGTCACCAAGTAACACTCTTTCTCCGATGAAGTGCTCTTTGACATCAATGTGCTTGGTCCTGGAGTGATATACTGGATTCTTGGCCAATGCTTGAGCCGATTGATTATCACAGTATATTGTTGTTGTCTTTCATTCATCAAAAAAATCTATTTTTGGCAATAGTTTTCTGAGCCATATAGCCTCACATGCACCTGTAGTGAGAGCCCTATATTCTATTTTAGTTGAAGACAAAGAAACAATTGGCTGTTTGTTGGACAACCATCATATAGCACCTTGACCAAGGAAAAATGCATATTCCTATGTGGATCTCCTTGTCTCATGATCTCTGACATAGTCACTGTTCCATGCAAGCTTCGATGACTTCCTCTGTATTATATTCCAAATTGTCTTGTATCTTTGATGTATCTCAAGACTCTTTTGGCTACATTCCCATGAGAACACTTATTTCATTAATTTTGGACTCATATGTCTACATTTGGACTATTCCTAAAACTCCTTCCCAAATGAAAAGTTTATGAAAATGTTGTTCGAGAATCAAAAGTTTACTTTTTGGCAATGTCATTTCCACGTAATAAATTTTAGAATATCTCTCTATAATGTTGCACTTAATAACAATTTAATAAAAAATAATAGTTTAATTACTCTTAAATTAATAAAAGCAATTTAAATGTATGAAAAAATTATATGTATGCATGCATGCATGTATGTATATACATATGGATGCATGCATGCATGCATGCATGTATGGATGGATGCATATATGTATGTATGTATGTATGCATGTATGTATGTATGTATGGCCCATGCATGACATTAATTTACCATAAGAGTCCTCTAAAATCTTCAAGATATCATAACGGTATTAACAAACACCTTTTGAGAGTTTAAAAACTCTAAAATCTAGTAGTATGGAGTCACACACAATGCTGCACATGCATGCATGGAATGTACATGTCCTTGGTTCATCGATCAAAGGCCATTGATACATATGGTGGGACCAGTGCACTGCACTGTCCACGTGACATGGGCATGCCTGTAAGACTTTTATATTTATATTTATATAGTTAAGGTCCATGTATGAGATTAATTTACCATTTGAGTCTTCTAAAATCTCCAAGACTTAGTAACGGTGTTAATAAACACCTTTTAGAGTTTAGAGTTTGGTGAGATATCCCAACAACTAGTTTGTCTTGTTTATTTGATGTCAATGTAAATCGACCAATATGATCCCTTCTCTCCCTCACCTATTTGATACTTCAAATGAATTGGACTTCACCCAACACGAATAATGAAATCAAAACAAGAGTTTAATTGCATCAACAATGAGCAACTACAAGATAATGAGCCAAAAGATACATGGGGACCCTATCAAGAGAAGAAGATTACTACAAATTAGTAAGAATGAGTAGATGCAAAACAATCCAATGAACTCAAAGGATGCACTAGAGGAGGTGTAATGACGTATAGTAGGCCAAGGGATGGCCTCAGACCTACTATACGTACTATTGCAAGAAAGGAGGGGATGATTAAATGATAGGTTTTACCTAATCACTAACATTCTATGTAAGCCTCATTTCATGTGAATGGAGATTGGCACATCATAATGCAATTAGGTCTCCTATTTGATTGACTCCATTGAGCCAATTTTGCCTCACCACATCAAGTTTTGCAATAGATTCCCATAGAAATGGGGAAGCTCTTATTGTGAGGAAAATCTTCTCCATTAGCCAAGTCCTTGAACAAGTATACCCTACATGCATGGTACATCTACATGTAGGTGTACCCTATATGACCCAAGGTTTCATGGTGCAAGGTTTTCGAGTGTGACGTATTTTGTACATGAGCTTTTTAGCCTTGCATATTAGGAAGTTTCATTAAGGATGAGGATTCAGTGAGGCCTGAGGAAGAGAGGTGACATGACAAGGAGGTGTGAAGAGGAGAAGAGAAGAGAGTTTCTTGTACCTCATCAACAAACTGAATCTCACAAGTAACTTACCTTTTCTAATGCATCAAAAGGCTCTCCTCTTTTGCAGCTAAGCATAGAGTTATTCCCATCACTACCATGCTGGATACCCATGCAATGGATCAAAACGTTTGTGTCAATATATTGATACACCTTAGTAATTAAGTAGGACCTTGTGAAAATGTGATATGAATGTCCACAACATGTCCTCCTGCTTGACTGAAGTAGTGCACCAATGATGACGTTGACCAAACATGTTATGAACATTGTCCCATTGAGGAGATAATTCATCAACCTCAAATGCCTCCTACAACAATTCAACAACCATTACATTAGAAGAACCCATTAAACACATTGGATTAAAAGACCATTTAAAACATATCAGTTTTTAGAGCTTGCTTACCATCATAGAGTCTTCTTGTATGTATTCCTCTCTTCTAATCTTGATTAATCTTTAAAAACTGTTACAATTCTCATTGACTTTTGGATGATGTAATCAAAGCAATACGATAATTTCTATAAGAAACATGAAGTCAAATTGTCTCTTTTACCCCTTTATGTACCCAAACCCTATAAATATATAGGTTTAAAATAATGAAAAGGTAGCAAGCATTTAGAGAAGTGCATGAACAGTGCTAATTTCATCCCTCATGCAACATTAAATGTCGTGTTTGACTAGTGCAAGCTATGCATAAATTCTAGGTTGTATATTATGGCATTTGCATAGCTTCGCTTCATGAATTGGAGGGCACATAAAATAGTGGTGCAATTTATTTTGACATTTTTACTGTGTGGTTTCATGTCTAAAGTTTTCTGATAATATGTGGCATTTGTCTTAGGTATTCTTGACATCACACTTTGTCAATCATATCTAAATTATAATGAATGGTACTGAACTTACGCCTCTTGCTCTTGGGAAGCTTATCTGGACTCTTATCAAACCTTTCATGACTATGCAATCGTTCAAATCGTAAGTGCAAGGCATCGACTAATTCAATGCATTTTTGGTGTTCTAGAAGACACTGGAGCTCACAAAATTGCATGCTTGTGTCATTTTGTTCCTCACCATAGAAGAGGGGAGATAAAGGAAAAGAGGTCACCAAAGCAAGAATAGACCTCCAATACAAGGCGAGTGAATAGGGTGCATCTTTGAGGGAGAGAGAAACTCCAACATAGAGGCTCCAACCCAAAGATAGAGGGGGTAACAAAGTAGTTGTACGAATGGAAAGAGTAGCTATAGGAGAGGGTCGAGCAAGAGGGAACAAAGCAGTGGCCGCAAAAGGGAAAAGAGTGGAGAAGGCAAAGCAAAAGGGAAAAGAGCAGTTGTAGGAAAGAGCAAAGCAAGAGGGGACAGAGCAACTATGGGATGCTAAAAAAGAGCAGCTATAGGAGAGAGCAAAGCAAGAGGGGGTAGAGCAAGAGAGGAAAGAGAAGGTGTGGGTAAGGCAAGAGGAGGAAGAGCAGGAGGAGGTAGAGAAAGAGTAGATTCTAGAAGGAGAGGAGGAGGAGCAAGAGGGGAGAGAGCAACTGTATGAGGTGCCACTAGCCAAATTTTGAAAAGTGGAGAGAGAGAACAGTTGACTAGAGAAACGGAGTAGAGATAGGCCTACAACATATTAAAGGAGAAGAGAAATTTGACCAAAAGGGCCCACAGAACCTTGAATGAGACTCGTTGATTTGGGGAAAGTGACATGGAAGGAGGATCAAGATGGTTAAGGGGAGCGAGGATGGTTTGGGTGGTCCTAGATGTAAGAGGAATAGCCAATAGGGGCTCTCTACATGCCTGTCAACCCTCGACCTCAACATGGCATTGCCTCATAGACAGCAAGCTGTCCATGTACCAAATGTGCAAGAAATGGTACCACCAAGTACTCTTACACGTATACGATCAAGGGTAGATGATGGATCATCTATTGGTGGAAATGATGAGCCAAATGTGGCTGACATGCAAGTGGGACATCAAGCTGAAATGCCCTTGAGAAGATCATCTAGAGTGTCTAGACCGCCTAATAGGTTTGTTCCAGGGGTAGACTATGTGATGCTTACTAATTGTGGGGAGCCGTCTTGCTACAGAGAGGCTATGATGCGTGAGGATCAATGCAAGGGGGAGTATGCTATGCAATCAGAGATGAGTTCAGTTATGAAGAATAAGACTTGGGACTTGGTTTCTTTGCCACATGGAAAGAAAGCATTGCCATGTAAATGGGTCTACAAGATGGTCACAGGTGATGATGTGCCTAGGTACAAGGCCCGTTTGGTCACTAAAGGATTCAAGCAAGAGAAGGGTGTGGACTTTGATGAGATATTCTCTCCGGTTGTGAAGATGACCACACTAAGATGCATGCTTGGACTAGTGGCATCCTAGGATATGGAGCTTATGCAGATGGATGTCAAGACAGCTTTCTTACACGAGGATCTGCATGAGAAAATTTACATGATGCAACTGGAAGGCTTTGAAAAAAAGGACAGAGAGCATTTAGTTGGCAAGGTGAAGAAGAGTCTCTATGGACTTAAGCAAGCGCCTAGAAAATGGTATCAAAAGTTTGATGCTTTCATTCGGTCCCAAGGTTTTAGAAGGAGTGAACACTTTCAATTAATTTTGGTGCATGGAGGCTTAATAAACCTATGTTTATCTATGGCTTAATTTATTTATGCTTTGATTAAGCTATGTTTCTCTATTGCTTAATTTGTGTATGCATTAATTAACCTATGTTTCTCCATGTCTTAAAGTATTGTATGCATAGACTATGTCCAAGGGAGGCTTCCCCAAACGTTTAAGAAAAAAATGAAACCCAAAACGTTCTTTTTCCTAAGCCCTACCACCAAGCTATAAAGTAGTATCATATGCCCCTTTCCATATAATATTAAATATAAATCCCCCTCCCCCTATGCCCTTCATAAGTGACCGGTCCCCCCCTCCCAAATCTCACAGGTCTCTCCCTCTTTAATGCCCCTTATTTAATTCAACCTTGTCCCTCCCCCCGTGAGACTATTTATTTCCCCTTTCCCTTTCCGCGTGTGCTGTAAGCAGCTCATGCCTTACTGAAAGGACTCTGAAGGCAGTCAATTATACTTTTCAACAGTCATTCATTCATGAGCGAAGTGCCTCACCACTGTAGTGTTATATGGTGTAGGGCTAGAGAGTTAATTCTTCGATAATGGTCTGAAAAACAATTTGAGGACGATGGGAAAGCGTTACAGGAGGTGAATGTGCCATAAAGTGTACTTGTACTTTGAAAGAGCTTTCAAGACCTTAGGATTGTGGTCTACCTATTAGGTTGCCATGCCGATAATATATTTTATATAACCTACAGAAGCCTCCAAAAATTTGCAAAGAATTTAGTAATCAAACAGCAACAATCACCTCTCTTTTTTATGTTTTAGGCTACAAAGGCCTACATCTACGTTACAGACTGCTGAAGCCATCTTGCTTTTTGCAATCTGCTTTGCCTTTCCGTATTCTAATGTGAACAAGCCATGACAAGCAAGGTATACAAAAAATCATTCACGTGTTTGGGAAGCATTACCAGGACTAATTGATGGCATTCATCCATCTGTGACATTTTATGATGTTACACCATGAAAGGTTATGCAGTAGCTTTGACATGACAGGTCCTACACCATCATATGTTTCATATCATGTTCGCTCATTTTGCATGAACGTCCTCTTGCACTTACATAACGTGCAATTCTGGAATTCTACGTTCCAATCACATCACTCCTTTTGCATGTCTGTACCGCATTCATGTCTGAGTAAACTCAGCACTCCATTAGGCATAAAGACTGATGATCTGCAACCCAGAAATTAACCATGCAAACATTGACACATAGTTAAAATATAAGCCATTGCCAAACAGACAAGTGAAATCGCCAGCAACAGAGAACCAAAAATACTGCGTGAGATAGTTGTCAAAGATTAACCTAACAGGACTGTACGAGAGCTTTTGCATTTCTTTTGTTTAGATAAGAGTCTACCTGCCATTGCAAACTCATTAAAAAGAAGATAGCCTATGCTCACTTGCTTGCATGGACATTTTGAGCTTCCAAAGAACTCAAACAACTCTCAGCTCATGCCTCAACGAACTTGAAAGAATCAACCACCTGCAAATACAGATCATAACGAATGCGTGAACACGAAAACTCTAGATCATTATAGCATATCAAGATTACTCTAAATGCACACGTGAGCTGACCTTTTCTAGGACTGCCTCATATTTCTCTCTGTCATCTTCCCAGAACTGAAAATTTGACCAAAGATGTTAAATTTTTAGTTGCCACATGTAGTCAATAGAAACGTGATAACATAATTATCATCAGCAACAACCTGACGCCGGTCGCTAAATCCCTTTACAGCACGTAGACAGTTTCTGTGTAGCCACCCACCTGCCCAGTTACAGTGTAAAGACGGTTGTACCATCCATTGAAACGTATGCCAACAACAGAAAGTAAGCATCGTTTTCTCTCGCCTGGATTCTGCACCGTATATTCAACATAATAGAGACCTGCAAATATTGCTCCCAGCATTTCTCAAAACTATAATTTAAGGCTTCCTAAGCTATCAAACTATGGACTCTTTCATATTAGGGGAACTGTCTCCTATGTCAGCACATGTATGTTGCTTGTATGCATTGCATAACTATTTTATATTGATCAGAAAGTTTACCATTCTTTGATTTAGAGCTTATCAGCTTTGCCGCTTGCCCTGGCGGTTTTTTCCAGCTCCTGTCCAAAGTATTGACCTGGAAAAGTTACAGATATTTGAGATGAAATCACCTGTATTATATAAGCCTCGACGCATTTCCATGGGATATTTGGTCGGTAAGCTAATACAATCGTCACTACGCTCAGAGCATAGCCAGAAACAATTACCAGAGTTTCGGCAAATGCATCTACGGTTCCAAATGAGCCCAAGCTAGTGTAGTCCGCCCCTAGGCCCGTGATTATGACATTTACTGCCACAATTGTAAAAATCAGCAACTGTTGTCACAACCAATTCCAAGATATCAATGTACACCACTAATATGCTGTAATGAACATTCTTCATTTCAAATTTAGAGAATACCATTGGTCGAGATATCATTCGCTGGGAAAAATGCCGTGACATTTCTCTCACCAGTCGCTTTCCCTTGTCCTTTGATCCAGTCTGCGCACATTAACACCGTAAAATGCTGCGAACCACCCAACGCTTTCGCCATCCTTATCATCAAACACCTTCATTTTTGTTTTCAACTGGTTGACAAACCTGGCGGAAGCGTGAGAGAGTACTTGTCCAGCTCGTCACTGTAGGTCTTGTACTCCGATGCTGGTTCTGCACCAAGGTTTAAGAACTCGTGTCAGCAGTATCCGCATCGGTTCGCAAGCAAAGGTCTGAAGCGGATGAAAGGATTATGCCTTGGATATCGAGTGCGGTCGAAGGTGCAGGAAAGGCCACAAGCGCGAGGAGGGACAAGAGATGGCGACCCAATTGTCGTCGCTGGATGGGGGGGGGGTTGAGGGCAAGAAGCCTTGAGGCGGAGGCAGGAAACAAACGAAATGTGTGTCAAATGAGGAAGAAAGAAGCAAAAGATGAGAAAGGAGGGAGGAAAGGGAGGAGAACCTGTGGTGGAGCTGAGAGCAGATTGGGAGGAGATGCCATGGATGCTGTGGAGGTCGAGGGAGAGGGAGCGGCATGGTAGACTTGCATGTGAAGGAGATGGGATTGCAGGACGCCATAGCCACCCACTTCAAGCTAGCTCGCTCACTCTTTTATTCTTTTTCCCTTATATATCTCCTCTCTCACAGTATCTTTGTGTGGTGGTGTGTGGCTACAGTACCACCTGTCCCAAGAACTAGAATTGGAAGATGCCCGCCTCTTGTCGTAGTTTAGAGCAGCTCCCCTAGAGCTCGAACAAAACAGAATTGGAGGATGGCCACTTGGTGCGGTGGTTTAGAGCAGCTCCCAATGTGTGTGAGTCACTAGCAGGGCTGGAATTAGAATTGGAGGATGGCCACCTGGGAGGGCTAGAACTAAATAGAATTGGAAGATGGCCGTCTGGTATGGTAATTTAGAGTCGCTCCCCACGTATGCTAGCAGGGTTGTTCCAACCTGCTAGCAACTAGTTTTCACGTCCCCATGAGGTTGGACTTCCATTATTGCATGGTGGACTTAGCATTTGCCTGCAAGCCAGCCTTGCCAAAATAGCCATCTCTAGTCCATCCTTGGGCTATTGGACTAGAACCGGTGTGAAGCCTGCATTCAATGCCATTTTTAGCTTTGGAGGAAATTGAATATTCGAGTTTCTTGCTCAATGCCGGTTGTGCTACCGGTGGAGGTTCGAGTATCTTACTTATTTTATGGAAGGCATCCGTCTTCATCCAACATAGGGGGATGCTCTTTTCTCCAACATGATGGTTGTTGAGTGGGTAGCCCTTCCCAGCGCTAGCGTTGGCACAAGGAGGCCCTCTTATGCCACCTGGCCGTCATCAGGCTGCTAATTTATGTCATGTGATTGGTGTAGCAATTGGAGGAGATGGAATGGGCCAATCATGCATGGAGTGGGTTGCCTTCATGGGCCAAACAAACATCTTTCTTGTTAGTGTCCGGGCCTATCCCTCCTATTCAACCAACTAGGATAGCAGCCTTTCACATCACCTTTTGGAGGATGGCAGGCCATGTTGGAGGATGGCCTTCCAATGTGTCACCCGGCAATCATCTGGCTACTAATTCGTGTCATCAACGTGTGATTGGTGTAGCGGTTGGAGGAGATGGAATGCATCATGTACCAGCTAGAGGAGTTGGCGATGGAATGGGTGACCTTCATGGGCTGAATACAAATCTTTTGTAAGATCGTAGTTGTAGGCCACACCTGGAGAGTACCTTCATTGGGAAGATCCCTTTAGCTTGATTTAATTTATACGGAACACACAACGCTAGCATAGACCTCTAATCCAAACTTCTCACATCCCAAAGTTCTACGCACCTGGAAATCCCCTTCCCATGCTAGTGTTTGGGTCTCGTCCCTCTATTGCGCCAACTAGGTCGACAGCCCTTCACACTATCTTTTGGAGGAGGGCTGGCGGGTGGAGTGGACCTAGCCTAAGAGGAGGTCCTCATGCCCCTAAAATTCCAATGAGGAGGGGTGGCAATTACCGGAAGCATTACAAAAAATTTGGACTCAAAAAGGGGCCCTATAAGAGAGCCCTTGGGCTAGTTACATGGAAGGATGAGGTGAATAAAACTAAGTAAAATATTAGATAGAACACCGTATTAGTAATTTTGGAAAAATCTTGATATTATGGGAGAATTAAATTGGGAGAGAGAACCTTACACTCTCCCATTTTACAGTCCCTTCCTCATACTCTTCTCATCTTTCTGGCCTCACACTCTCCCATCTTAGGATCCCTTCTTCATACTCTTCTCATCTTCACTCTAGCACAGTGGATCTCTTGTTTCATACATAGTCATTGTGGATCTTTGGTTTGTTGCTGTGTACATTGTTTGATTAATTTTGGGAATCTCTTGTTGCATTTATAGAGGCTTTTAACTAAGAATGTCAATTCAATTAATTTTGGTTTTGTTGTTTTAGGCAACTTAATTTAGAGTTTTTCATTAATTTTGGGAATGATGCATATGATATTTATTTATGTCATTTGAATGAGAAAATAAGTGAGATGCTTCATTAACTTTGGGAATGAACTATTTGTTGTGTAAACTCAAAAATTTTGCTTAATTACCACATTGCACAAGCCACTTCCTCACCTTAAATTTTTTAGTATATGACAATGAGAACCTTGAAAATATTGCAATGCCATAGAAGAGAGTTAACTTTGTTGAATTATCAATACATTTATATAATAGATGGTGTAAAAGTATAATACCATTTGTTTAAAGCAGTGCCCTGAGTTAAGCTAAGCTTGTTATTCATCATGACATTGAGAATGGCAATTGTTACACATTCAACCAATAGGAAGACAATGAGCTTAACTCCTCAATACATGCCAAAATTGAAAGGCAAAAACACCTTAAGACCATTGAGTGTTAGCTCAATCTACACTCTTGTCGATTACTTCATCGACCCCTACTAGGCCTGCTTTTGCTTTCTCATGCACAGTCGGTGAAATTTTGAGTCTTGGGCTCTTCCCTCCTTTCGGTGTCCAGCTCCATACTATTGAGTCTACTTGCTCCCAACGTGTAGGATCCTTGTCATTGCACATCGAAAACTTCTCCCAATAATTACTTCTGCCTCACTTGCATTCTGCTTATGAGAACATGGTGCCCAATATTGTATCAATACCATATTGTACTCTTTAGAGGAAGTGTTGTGTTCAATGTTCGACTCGGCTACACCCAACCAAATACGGATATATATTGTCGCTTGGCCTCACAAGAACAAAATCACCCTTTTTTGCATCTATTAGAGGTTGAAATGTATCTTTGGGCTTGTTACATTGTGGACCACAGTAGGGGTCTTCTAGCGCCTTTAGACCCATGAAACCTTCTTTGTCAGTGTTGGTGTTCTGCTCTACTACATGTGTTCTCTGTGGTCAAAAGCCTATACCTATATTTTGACTTTCCATAGTTGGTGTAGTTTGACAACACCTTGATCATGTTTTCCCAATATTGTATCACTGGTGTTATGTATATCGAATAAGGATCTAGTGAGCCTTTGTCAATGCGATGCTTGTCCCAATATTTTATATGGTCCTTTATGCCATTCGAAACTTGAGCACTATCTTTTAAGTACTCACACATTGGAAGCACTGTTGGTTCCCCATCTGAAAACAAAGGTTTTCCAAGAGTATCCCTTTTCCACAACTCTATGCTACCACCCTTTGGCATCCAATGCTTGTGTGTGATTCATTTTGTACTGCATTACTGGAATGTCATCTTGCATGAAAAAACGAAAATGCAATGGCTTTGAATGCCCAATAAGTTTATCTTGGCCTTCGCATAATTAACCCATCAATAAACCCTTTGAAGTTTGGAACCTCTGTCATCATAAAAGGGGCAGGCCTTGAGCTTTGTGCACTCATTGAAGGTTTTCATAAGATGTTCTAGAGTGACAGAATGACTTGTCCTCAATTGCTCTGAAAAACGACTAAACAATGCATCAATATCTTTATGGGTATGACCAACCATTAAGCTACCATTAAGAAACCCATCTCTATCATGTGTCTTATCCTTTGCCCACAGAAGCACTTTTCGCTCTTTCCATGTCTCCTGTACATCATATCCATCTGATCTGCTAAGTTGCAAACTGATATTTCATACATGCACCTCGTCCTCCTCTGCAGTGCTATCTTTATCATAGAGCTTTAAGTCTTTCATTTTCCACCTAATAGTGCTTCCCACTGCATCTCGAAGTTTGAATGTATCCATTATTAGAAATGGAAGTTCAATGTCCGCATTAAAACAAACATCGACTGGCACAGATACACATGAAGGACCAATTTGTACACCTTAACATAGGCCACCTACATCATTGTTGAATACTGTACCGCGTGCAACAATAGTGCCACGAATCCTAAGGTCCACGATATCACCATTGTTGAGCATATTGCCTACAAAAGGTTAATGTGTCCAAAATCATTCTTTTATATAATTCAACTATGTGTGTGTGTGTGTGTTCTCTCGATGGGGGACAAAAGTACAAGAGTGGTTTTTAAATTGATCTTTATCTCTCATCCCCAATGAAGGATGAAATTTTAAGATCAAATTTAAAACTGATCTTGATCTCTCATGCCTGATAGAGGTTGAAAGTTTAAGAGTGGTTTCAAAATCGATCTTTGTCTGTCATTCCCATTGGAGAATGGGAAGTTTAAGATCTGATCTTGATCTCTCATGCCCGATGGAGGATAAAACTAATGTTGCTATCTTATACACCATGGAGGATAGAAGTTCAAGAACTGTTTCAAAGCCGACCTTAGTCCCTCATGATCTTACTCCCTTATGCCCGATGGAGGATGAAAGTTTAAGATCAGTATCAAAACCAATCTTGGCCTCTCCTATCCTATGGAGGATGAGAGGCCAAGACTAATCCAGGACTCCCATGCGTGCTGGAGGAAAAAAAGTTGACGATCAGATATAAAACCAATCTTGGTCTCAAGTGCCCGATGGAGGCTAAACTCAATCTTGATCTTGATCTCTCATATTCGACAGAGGATACAAGTTTGAGATTGGTTTAAAAACTGATCTTGGCCTCCATCATGTCATTTGGAGGACGAAGCCAAGATCGATTTAAAAACCAATCATGGTCCCATGGAAAAGTTTAAGTTCAGTTTTAAAACCGAACTTGGACCCTCATGCTTGGTGGAGGATAAAAGTTCAAGATGGGTTATGAAAGCGATCTTGATCTCTCATGTCGAAAGAAGGATGAAAACTTGAGATCATGGCCTCCATCATGTCTTGTCTCTCATCATGGGAAGGTTGAAGATCAATGTTAAAACCGATCTTAGACTCTCATGCATGGTGGAGGATAAAAGTTCAAGATTGAAACTGCTTATCCTGATCTCTCATGCCAGAAGAAGGATGAAAGCTTGAGATCATGGCGTCCTGTGGTGGAGGAGGAAATCAAGATCGGTTTTAAAACTGATCTTTGTCTCTCATCATGGAAAGCACTTTTAAAACCGATCTTGGACTCTCATGTGTGGTGGAGGATAAAAGTTCAAGATCGGTTTTGAAATCGATCTTTGTCTCTCATGTCGGAAGAAGGAGAAAAGGTTGAGATCAGCTTTAAAACCAATCATGGCCTCCACAGTGTCTTGTGGAGGATGTGAAACCAAGATCGGTTTTAAAACCGATGTTTGTCTCTCATCATGGGAAAGTTTAAGATTGGTTTTGAAACTGATCTTCATCCCTCATGCCCAATGGAGGATGAAATCTTGGGATCGGTTTTAAAATCAATCATGGCCTCCATCATGTCCTATAGAGGATGAAGTCGAGATCAGTTTAAAACTGATCCTGGTCTCTCTTCAAGGATGAAAGATTTCATTTATTTCTTTATTTACTATTTAATATTTTATCAATTAGTATTAGGTATATAGAATACTACAATTTCGTAATAGATTTTAAAAGATTTATGCCATATAAATCTATATAGTTTAATGTTTTATTTTAAAGTATATACTAAAAATATAATGAAATATTTTATTGCACTAAAGGATGTCTACAATATATCTCCATATCATCATATATTTTAATAAATAAAATCTATAGTATTAAAACATATTTTAAATATATTTATTTAAAGATATTTTAGTAATAGACTTTAGAAGAGTTGTACTATATAAATATATATATTTCATATTTAATTTTAAAGTACATACTAAAAATGTAATAAAATATTTTATTGTACTAAAATATGTTCCTCCCAACCCTACTCCTCACCACTCTCCCTATTTCTCTTGTTACAACCACTTGGCGATGCCAAGGCGAGATTCTCTTCCTCTTCTAGCCTCTCCTCCACTGTAACTCCTGGGGTTTAACATCATTGCATCCAAGGTAGGTCCAAAGACTCTCCCATCACCACATGGGATGTGCTGGTCCAAGCCATAGAAGATATATCTCCATATCATCATATTCTTTAATAATTAAAATATATTTTATTAGCATAAATCTATATATTTTATATTTTATTTTACAATATAAAAAAGGTAATAAATTATTTATTATACTAAAACATATTTAAAATAAATGTCCATATTAAGAATGGTTTAAAACTAACTAGTTTTATATGCCCTAGTTTTAGTTCTTAACTGACATAAACTAACGTTACTAACCTAATCTTAATGTTACTAATGCGACTCAGTTTTAAATTATACTTTGAGCTAACGTTTTTAAATTACGTTTGTTTTAAACTAACATTACTAACCTAATCCTATCTACCGTTAGAGAAAACCTAAACTAGCTTTTTAAACTAACCCTAAACGAATGTTACCAAATCCATTCTAACGTTACTAACCTAATACTATCTAACCTAAACTAACATTACTAACCTAAAGAAAACCTAACATTATTAACCTAAGAGAAAAACTAAAACAATTACCTCTCTTTCTTTTGGGCACCGCCACGGTGTCGCCATCACCATCATGATCTCCTTCACAATCACTGATTGCAAGGTCATCGCCATCACAATCACTGACTGTAGCAATGCCTGCAAGGCCATCGCCATCGCTGCCATCATCGGCTACAGTAACACTTGCATCATCGCTATCATCATCACTATCACCACTATCAATTCCAACGTCTCATTGGTATCGTTCTTTGTGACAGGTTGTAGTAAGGTCTGCATCACGCTCATCGTGATGGGTTGTAGTAATATTTGCATCATGCTCATCACTCGTTCATCATCATAGGCTATAGCAAGGTCTACATCCTGGGCTGCAACAAAGTTTGCATTATGGGCTGCATCACGTTCTCCATCAAGGTCTCATGCATCACGATTTGGAAGCTTTGCACGGTCGAGTCCACGGTTGCATCTCCACGGTTTGGAACCTCTATCGACTCCTTCAAGGTGGCCTTCTTTGCGGTAGTCTTGACGATAACCTTCTTTACGATAGTCTTGATGGTAACCTTTGTCACGGTGGCGCTCTACATGGCTGCCTTCCTTTCCTTCCATGCCGCCTCCAACACCTGCTCCTAAGAGTTTGCCTTCCAACGCCTTGTGCTCCTCGTACGAGATCGCCTCCTTCTACTGCTGCGAGGTCACCGCGAGGTCTGTAAGAAAATAATACAACGTCTGTGCTCAACAGATAACAGGATCTCGTACGCAAGAGAGAAAACAAGATAGTATGGAGAATCAAAAAATTTGATTACTGTAGAACTGATACAATAGATGGCGCTGCCTCCCAACCGTGCGCTCCTATGAAAGAAGCTTCGATGGCGTGCTGGAAACAGTAGAAGACGGAGGCTGGATGCTAAGGAATCAGGGTTGCTGTAGCCAGTGATGAAATGGGCTTCACGGGCTTGCTCTTATATAGCCACCAGTCGTAGTCGGTTAGGCTCAATTGGGTGATCGACCCAGTTTGCCCAAAACGATCGACTGGGGGTCGGTCCCCAAATAGGCCACCGACCATACGATAGAACCGATGCGCAAAACAGAGCAACTAACCTACGGTCTCCGTTCGGCCCAGAGCCATCCGAGATCATCTGAGGCTCCAAACGGGCCCCGCAACCCGAGAGTATGCTGCCCCAAGAAATGCTCCGTCTACCCTCAGTGCGGTCAGTCAAGGGATGCCTTTCTGCACTTGCATGTAGCCTAGTTGGCGGTGTGCCAACTCTATCTGAAGCCATCCACCCATCAGGCCACACATGGCCCCAATCTGGTGTCCAAACCAGGACCTACCGGATAACCGAGCTACTCAAATGCCTTCTCCTCATATGAGGGGCTTACAAGTAGAGTTAGCTGGTTCTCGCGTAGTTACACGAGAGTGGAGCATTGATATCTAACACCCCCCCTCAATGTCCACCCACAAGTGAACTTACTTTTTCGGCCCAATGCCAAGTCGATGAAGATGCTTCTCCAGCAAGTCTCTTCCTAGAGCCTTCGTTAAGATGTCCACAGCATTCTCTATAGTTGGACAGTACACCAAGTCGATCTCTCCATCCATGATGAGCTCGCATACAAAGCGATATTGAATCTCAATGTGTTTTGTGCGAGCGTGGAACACCGGGTTCTTTGCAATCGCTATGCAACTCTGATTGTCACATGATAACTGCATAGGCTTGTTCTGCACTCATGTCCCCTAAAATCCTCCTCAACCACATTGCCTCACAAGAAGCAAAGCATGCAGATTTGTACTCGGCCTCAGTAGAAGAAAGAAAAACTGTGGGTTGCTTCTTGCTAACCCATGACACAACTCCAGATCCAAGTGAGAAACAGTACCCTGTCACTGATCTCCTGCTGTCCACGTCTCCTGCCCAATCTGAGTCATAGAATCCGGTCAAGATGTTGCCCTTGGTATAGGTGATGCCATAATCAAGTGTGCCTTTGATGCATTTCAGCACCAGCATCCCTGCCCTCCAATGGTTCTCCCGGGGCTTATTGGAAAACTTGCTTAGTACACCAGTCACAAAACTGATGTCCGGCCGTGTGTTGCACAGGTAAATCAAGCTGCCCACAAGCCTTCTGTACTTCGCTTCGTCCACCAGTGGTGATGAATCCTCGTTTGAGAGCTTCGCGTCAACCTCCATAGGGGTACCAACTGTCTTGCACTCAGCCATGCCAAATGCCTTCAGTATCTCTCTAGCATACTTCAGCTGTGAAATGAAGATCTGTTTCGGCTCCTGCCAAACTTCAATCCCCAAACAGAAATGCATCAGTTCGAGGTCTGTCATTTCAAACTCTCTTCCTAGAAAATGCTTCGTCTGCGAGATCTTCTCTTCATGATTCCCTGTTATGACAAGGTCGTCCACATAAAGGACCACGATCATACACCTACCTCCTTCTCTAAAGATATACAAATTTGCATCAGATGGGCTGAACCCGTTTTGTAGAAAGTAGGCATCAAATCACTGGTACCACGCTCGTGGGGCCTGTTTCAGCCCATAAAGTGCCTTCTTTAGTTTGTAGACTTTACCTTCTGAACTGGGGATCTCAAAACCTGGTGGTTATTCCACGTATACATCCTCCTTGAGATCTCATTTCAAAAAGGCAGATTTCACATCCATCTGAAACACGGGCCAACTTCCCTGGGCATCTAAAACCAAAACACTGCGAATTGTGGTTAGTCGAGTTGTGGGAGCAAAAGTATCTTGACCTATGCAAATCCTTTTGCCACGAGCCGAGTCTTGTACTTATCCAACGTGCCGTCGGACTTGTACTTGGTCTTGTACTTATCCAACGTGCCGTCGGACTTGTACTTGGTCTTGTACACCCACTTGGTTCCGATTACCTTGCATTTTGGTGGTCGATCCACAAGGTCCCAAGTGTTGTTCTTCATTATGGAGCCATACTCTGACTGCATAGCCTCCATCCACCTATCATCGCCCTGTGCCTCTTCAAGACACTTGGGTTCATTAGCACGGATCACTTATGTCATCAAAGCATAGTTGACCAAGTGTTCTTGCGCCCTTCTTTGCTCCTCTAATCTCTTGGACCGGCGGTGTTCAGATGGTTCCTCCTCAATGGCTGGAGGTTCTTTGCCGTCCAAAAGTTGCTTTACCCACTTCGGGAATGGCCGTTGCCATTGTGGTTCTGCAGGATCTTCTTCATCTTCTTTGTCTTGAATCCTCCCAAGCACCATTGGGGGATTTCGGTCTACTGTTGGTGGTGGTACTGGATGGATATCCTAGTCCTGGTTGGTTGGGAAGGAAGCATCCTCCTCCAATTGATGCGGCTGTTCTAAGAAGACCACATCGCGACTTACAATTACCTTCTTGGTAACAGGGTTATAGAGACGGTAACCCTTCGCCTCTTCACTGTAGCCCAAGAAAATACACTTCCGGCTCTTCGGTTCCCATTTGGTCCTGGTAGCATCAGGGACATGCACAAAATAGTCACATCCAAAAACTCTGAAATGTGCAGCTGAAGGTTTCTTACCAGAAAAGGCTTGGAGTGGAGTCATCCCATTCATAGCCTTCGTGTAGCTACGATTCAAGATGTAAACTACAGTGTTACATGCTTCAGCCCAGAAAGTCTTTGGCAATTCTTTCCCTTTCATCATACTCCAGCCCATTTCACAGATGATGCGCATCTTGCGTTTTGCTACTCCATTTTGCTGTGATGTATGTGGCGGGAGTTTCTGCCTCTTGATTTCATGACTTTTGCAGTAACTTTCAAATTCAATTGATGTGAACTCTCCACCTCTGTCTATCTCAACTTCTTCACCTTCCTCCCCGATTCTTTCTCGACCATTACATGCCATTCCTTGAACCTACTGAAAGCCTCGTCTTTCGTCTTCAGGAAGTATATCCATATCCTTCTACTGTAGTCGTCGATCAGCGTCATGAAGTAGTAGGAACCACCCAAAGATTTCGTCTCCATCTTTCCGCAGAGGTCCATATGAACGAGCTCTAGAGGAGCCTTTGCCCTGCTGGCCTCTTTAGGAAAGGGATGTCGATGCTGCTTGCCCATCATGCAAGCTTCACATACATCGGGCAGATCTGAAATTTCTGGTAGGTCTGCAATCATTCCACTTTTATGCATCTCCTTCAAAGAACTAAGGTTTAGATGACCAAACCTCTCATGCCACAGCTTAGTGTTCTTCACATCCGCTCGAGCATTGAAAGCTGAGAGTTCGTAAATGTTGTTGTGCCATGTAACTTTACCAACGACCTTTCCTTGAAGATCCAGGTTCTGTGCACCATTCTTATTGAATTAAACTTTGAGGTCGCGATTCGTGATCGCAGAAACGGACAACAAGTTCCTCTTGATATCTGGCACATAAAGAACATCGGACAACTATTTTCCTTTTGCTGGACATTTTGCATCATTGCCGACTGCTACTAGGATGTCATTCCCTACCAGCTGTAGAGAGGTATACCAATCCTTCTGACTGGTCATGTGGCATTGCACCACTGTCAATGATCCAAGGTTCATCCGCAGGTACATGAACTGCCTCCGTGCAAATCTCCTCAATTGCTACGAACAGCTCTATTAGTGCTGCCTGCACGCTGTTGCGGGACTCTTTCTTTACTCCATTCTTCTCATCTGCAATCTTCTTTCGGCACTCATTCTGCTTGTGCCCTGCCTTGTTGCAATAGAAGTACTTGATCTTCTTCTTTCTCTTTTTATCATCAGAAGAAGATGGGTTACCAGAGTCCTTACCCTTACCTTTCTTTGATCCGGTCTAGAAAGCCGAATCTTCTTATGTCCTCATCTTTTGACGCATCTCCTCCTCCAGAAGCATCGCGCTGAAATCCTCAGAGTTGAGGGGCGGATTTTTGTTTTGCATATTCAGTGCCGTAACAAGACCGTCGTACTTTGGTGGGAGAATCCGTATGCACCTTTGTGCTAGATTCTCACTGGTGATGGTGATGCCAATCGCAGTCATCTGATCACGCAGATTCTTCACCCTGGTGATGAACTTCTCTGCCGCTTCAGACTCAGACAACTTCTCGTTCGCGAGTTGAGTCTCCAAATTTTGAATCCGCGTCTGATTCGTGGTCTCATACTGATTTTTCAAGACCGTCCATGCCTCCTCCGCTGTGGTGACATGTTGAATTAACGCCATGACTGAATCACTAACACTGCAGAACATAGAACACAACACATTTGCATTTCTTCTAGTCCACGCGAGAATCTCATCCGCAGTTGGTACTATCTGTTGTCCTGCATTGGCTGGATCCGATCTCGCAACCGGCCTCACGTCCACCCCAGTAGCAGTGTCCCAATGCTCATATGCGCTTAGGATGGTCTTCATCTTGAACTTCCAGAGTGGATAGTTAGAGCCATCCAACTTTCCGCTTTCGTTGAACGGTGGGATTTGCAGTCTTGCGGGCTGGGCCATCTCTCACAATCTGCTCGCAAACAAAAAACACACTACCAAATCTTCTTGCTAGAGTCCAGGCTCTAATACCATGTAAGAAAATAATACAACATCTATGCTCAACAGATAACAGGATCTCGTACGCAAGAGAGAAAACAAGATAGTATGGAGAATCAAAAAATTTGATTACTGTAGAACTGATACAATAGATGGTGCTGCCTCCCAACCGTGCGCTCCTGTGAAAGAAGCTTTGATGGCGTGCTGGAAACAGTAGAAGACGGAGGCTGGATGCTAAGGAATCAGGGTTGCTATAGCCAGTGATGAAATGGGCTTCACGGACTTGCTCTTATATAGCCACCAGTGGTAGTCGGTTAGGCTCAATTGGGTGACCGACCCAGTCCGCCTAAAATGGTCGACTGGGGGTCGGTCCTGAAATAGGCCACCGACCATACAATAGAACCGGTGTGCAAAACAGAGCAACTAACCTACGGTCTCCATTCGGCCCAGAGCCATCCAAGATCATCTGAGGCTCCAAACAGGCTCCAAACAGGCCCTGCAACCCGAGAGTGGGCTGCCCCGGGAAATGCTCCATCTACCCTTAGTGCGGTCAGTCAAGGGATGCCTTCCTGCACTTGCATGTAGCCTAGTTGGTGGTGTGCCAACTTTATCTGAAGCCGTCTAGCCATCAGGCCACACATGGCTCCCATCTAGTGTCCAAACCAGGACCTACCGGATAACCGAGCTACTCAAATGCCTTCTCCTCATATGGGGGGCTTACAAGTAGAGTTAACTGGTTCCCGCGTAGTTACACGAGAGTGGAGCATTGATATCTAACAAGGTCTTCATGCTTGCCATTGACAAACTCCATCTTGCAACTGAGGTAGGCCTCTGTCTCTCCTTCTCTCTCTCTAGCCTCTCTTTCCCTCACGATCTCTCTCTCTCCTCTCTCCGCACCCACTCTCTCTCTCTCTCACTCACATGCACACACACACTCTCACTCACTTTCTCTCACATAGAGAGACCTATATTCCACTTTCTCACACACATACTCTCTCTCTCTCTCTCTCTCTCTCACACACACACACACATGCTCTCACTTGCTTTCTCTCACATAGAGAGATCTCTATTCCACTTTCTCATACACATACTCTCTCTCTCTCTCTCTCTCATGCAGACACACATACGCATACATGCACGCACGCACACACATACACACACAATCCTAAATATAGTAACCTAAATAGTTTAAGCTATTTTTGAGTTCTGAAAAATTTAAGCAAATTTGAAAATCCCCCCTAACTCTAATTTGAAATTTCAAACCAAGATCAGTTTTACAACCGATCTTGGAGGAGGTTAGAAACTAAAGTTATATAATTAGTCTATGTTATTTTAAAGAATTAAAATTTTAAAAAACAAATTGAAAATTTTGAAATTTGGATTTAAATTACAACCTTTGTTTCTGCAAGATCGGTTTTGAAATTTGGATATAAATTACAACATTAGTTTTTAATTTCTCCAAGATCGTTTTGAAACTGATCTGAGGTTGGGGGATAAAGGGCAAAAGGCTTGGGGGATGAAGGTGAAAGCCTTTGCCCTTCATGCCCTCAACCAAGATCGGTTGTAAAATCGATCTTGGTTGAGAGGATGAAGGTCAAAGGCTTTCACCTTCATCCCTCAATCTAAGATCTATATCATGAAATATTGTTACATAGTTTGCATCATTGTTAGAATAAAAAATTTGAAACAAATGAATGAAATTTTAATAATTTTGATTTAATTTTTTATAATTTGGGGAGATGAAGACAAAAACCTTTTCCCTTCACCTTTCATCCCCCAATCCAAGATTGGTTTTAAAATTGATCTTGAGATTTTAAACCCGATCTTGGATTAGAGGATAATAGTAAAAGCCTTTGCCTTTCAACCCGAATCAAAAACCTTGTCTTTGCTCTTTATCTTCCCATCAAAGATTGGTTTCAAAACCAATCTTGATTGGGGAGATGAAGAAAAAAGGCTAGGCCTTTCATCCCTGAACCAAGACCGGTTTAAAAACCGGTTTGGGTGGAATCGAACTTGAATTGGAAGATGACATTCATCTCCTAATCCAAGATCTGTTTTAAAACTGATCTTGGATTGGGGAATGAATGTAAAAGCCTTTGACCTTCAACCCCTCAACCAAGATTGGTTTTAAAAGACCTTGTCTTTGCTCTTTATCTTCCCATCAAAGATTGGGTTTGAAATCGATCTTGATTGGGGTGATGAAGGTAAAAGGCTAGGCCTTCCATCCCCTAACGAAGACTAGTTTTAAAACCGATATGGGTGAAATTGAACTTGAATTTGGGGGATGGAAACCGACCTTGGATTGGGGGATGCATGTAAAAGCCTTTGGCCTTTTGAAACTGAGAAGGGGATAAAGGCCAAAAGCTTTTACCTTCATCCCCCAATCTAAGACCAGTTTTAAAACCCATCTTGGATTCAAACCCAATCTTGGATTGTGGGATGAAGGTAAAAGCCTTAGCCTTCAACCCCTCAACCAAGATCGGTTTTGAAACCGATCTTGGTTGGAGGAATGAAGGGAAAATGCTAGGCTCTTTATCCCATAACCAAGATCTTATTGGGACATGATAGGCCTAGCATTTGCCTTCATCCCCCAATCATGATTGGTTTTGAAACCAATCTTGTTTGGACTTGAAAGATCTTGCCTTCGCTCTTTATCTTCCCATCAAAGATCGGTTTTGGAATCGATCTTGATTGGGGAGATGAAGGGAAAAAGGTAGTCCTTCCATCCCTTAACCAAGACCTGTTTTAAAACTGATCCGGGTGAAATTGAACTTGAATTTGGGGGATGAAGCATGCCTTCACCCCCTCAACCAAGATAGGTTTTGAAACCAATCTTGGTTGGAGGTATGAAGAACAAAGGCTGGGCTCTTTATCTCATCACCAAGATCTTATTGGGACATGAAAGGCCTGGCATTTGTCATTCATCCCCCAACCATGATTGGTTTTGAAACCAATCTTGTTCGGACTTGATAGACCTTGACCTTGCTCTTTATCTTCCCATCAAAGTTTGGTTTTGAAACTGATCTTGATTGGGGTGATGAAAGAAAAGGCTAGGCCTTCCCTCCCCTAACCAAGAACAGTATAGAAATTGATCTAGGTGAAATTGAACTTGAATTGGGGGATGACATTCATCTTCTAATCCAAGATTGGTTTTAAAACCAGTCTTGGATTGGGGGAGGAATGTAAAGCCTTTGGCCTCCATCACCTCAACAATGGTTGGTTTTGCAACCAATCTTGGTTAGAGGGGACAAAGTCCAAAGGATTTTACCTTCATCCCCCAATCCAAGATTGGTTTTAAAGTTGATCTTGGATTCAAACCCAATCTTGGATTGTGGGATGAAGGTAAAAGCCGTAGCCTTCATCCCCTCAACCAAGATTGGATTTGAAACGATCTTGGTTGGAGGAATGAAGGGAAAATGCTAGGCTCTTTATCCCATAACCAAGATCTTATTGGGACCTAAAAGACCTAGAATTTGCCCTTCATCCCCCAACCATGGTTGGTTTTTTGATACCAATCTTGTTTAGAATTAAAAGACCATGCATTTTCTCTTTATCTTCCCATCAAAGATCGGTTTTGAAACTGATCTTGATTGGGGAGATGAAGGAAAAAAGATAGGCCTTCCATCCCCTAACCAAGACTGGTTTTAAAACCAATCTAGGTGAAATTGAACTTGATTTTGAGAGATGACATTCATATCCTAATCCAAGTCAGTTTTAAAACCGATCTTTGTTGAGGTGATGAAGGCCAAAGGATTTTACCTTCATCCCCCAATCCAAGATCAAGATTTAACTCATTATCAAATGATTGTCCCCAACCTGAGTAGAGTGTAGGTTTGACTATCCTTAAGTGATATGGAGCTATGGTGGGAGTATGTATGCAAAATGAAAATGGGGTTAATTAGAGGACAAAAGAGAAAAGTTGGTACTAAAACACTACTGCCTATTACCCACTTTTAGATTCCCTCCAAATAGTACTCGATTTTACTTGACTTCTAAAACTAAGGTAAAATTTATACCTATCTATAAAAAACATAACAATTTGATGGAAAATATTTTAATAAGGTAATTGTAGACATCCTAAAATTAAAAAACTATTGCTTTAATATATTGGATCTTAAAAAAGAAACAAATTATTTTGAAATCTTTCGTGATTGAGACCATGAAAAACCAAATCAAGCCTCAGGGACCCTCTACTCAACCAAAAACTTAGCACAAATGATTAAAGCACAAGATCCCATGTTAAAATGATTCATAGCAAGCAAACCCAATAATAAAGGCTTACATTGGACCACCAAGTATTGGAGGATCCTTCAATAGAATGTGAGCCTTGAACTCAAACACGACACCATCACTATGAAGATCGAGATGCTCCCAGGTCTTCAAGGTTATGACTGTAAAGAGAGTGAGGCATATGTGGTCAAAAGCAACATAAAGGATCTGTAAGCAAGAGAAAGATGAAGTGCAATTTGGCACCCCACGATCCCACCCCAACCAAACTGTAGTGGTTTTGTCTTGATTGATTTTGGAATTTCAAATACATACAAGAAATTGCTTAAATTCTCCTCCCTGCCAACCAGAAGGCTGAAGTTATCATTAGAAAAAAATCGTGTAAAAAATTAGAACCATCTGGTCGTGACAATCGTTTAATGAATTCTTGACTAAGCCAGTAATCAAGCTGACAAAGCAGAGGTTCAGTCTCACAATGGAAAAATGGAAAAGGAGCAAGAGGGAATTCTTGCCTAATAGACCTCTTGAGTGGAAATGGACCTTTTAAATAACCATTAAGTGACAACCTAGCAAAAGCATTGGAAAAGAGTACTATTGTCATTGCACAAAATCCATGACCAAACCCCAATCTCTTCATAATGGCAATGATAAAACTCCAACCAATTCTATCAAACTCCAACTAACTCTATCATAGGCTTTTCAAGATCTAAATTGAGCAAAATAAACCTCTCACTATGCATCACAACATAATCAATAGCAAGGGAGAATTTCATCATAGCATCTTGTATATTTCTAGCAAATATGAAACCATACTGCCTAGCATGAAGGATTCTACTTATAATGAACTTACTCTTGTTGGCCATAGCTTTTTCCATAACTTTATAAACACATCTCAACATAGGAAGGGTCCTCCAGTTCCCACGTAGAGACTTGTTCTGACCCTTAGGGATTAATTTCACAATGCCAATATTTATGCTCCAAGGCAGATAACACTTGTCAAAATAGTGATTAATGAGAATAGTCATGTCCTTGCCACACACCTTCTAGTAATGCTAATAAAACTCAATGGGAATCACATATGGCCCAAGAGATTTTACCCTAGCCATAGAGTAGACTGTGTATTTAATCTCATTCCATGAGAAAGGTCTTTGCAAGAGAGAAGCTTCATATGGTAAAACCTTAGGCGGTTTTTTGCTAAACAAATCTTCAAATCTATGTTTGTGATCGTGTTTGAAATTTCTTTCTTCAAAGTGTTGAGATATCGAGCTCCACTCATGATATGCCAGGGTGACCGTTGTGCATTTATGTCACTGACTTGTTAGTTGTAGATGCGGTTGGTACACCACCCATGAATAATAGCTGGATGACAGTTATCTTTATGAACTCTAGTTAGTGGTTCAGTTAGTATGCCACCTTAGTTAGTTGAGTTTGGTTTGAGACCCACATATAGAGTTCACCTATTCTTTTGTACTTAGAGTTCTTTTGGCTTATACAACTAAGAAGAGGAAAACTGTTTTCAGCCTCCACCTTTGTGTACATTTTCCCATTGTGTATGTGAGAAAGCTACAAGTGAGACTCCTTCCTTCTCTCCCACTCTCTTCACATGGTATCAAAGCTCGGTTTGTGGTAGGGAGCTCAAGAAAGCAAACCAAGTTTGCAGTGTCCTAGTAAGAGGATCAATGCTACTTTCCTCCTTTTTTCGAGTTTGGGAGCAAATCTCTACAGGTACCAGAGCTGAAAAGTGCAAGAGTGCATTGTCTTAGATTGGGACGCCCTTTGCGGTGTGGCAAGAGGGCAGTATATGCTACGGGCGAAGGCAAAGCCCTCGGAGAAATTATTTTTTTTGATTTGAGGCCATTTCGAGGCCCGTTTTGGTGGCGGAAGTTTTCTGCAGGCACTCAGGAAAGTGCCCTGTTTTTGCTGTGCGACCACTATTCTACAGGTTGATGAAAAGTTATCATAGAAATTACATCGTATGCCTATGCACAGAGATATTGGGAGTGATAGAATCATTCTTATTTCCTGTTTATGCATAATCGTCACTAGGAAGTGACTGTGTGGTCAAATACCACTCTCGTCAGTTTTGCAGATTTGCCCTTGTGAGGCAGAAGTTTTGTTTTTTTGCAGTGACATAATATTTTGCAATGTTCTGTAATGGTGTCTGATGCTATTTCACAGATTGTCACTGAAAAGCTTGACAAGAACAACTTCCAAGCATGGAAGCTTAAAATGACGAATTTCCTTAAGGGAAAAGGCTATTGGGAATTCATTACTGGAGCTGAACAAGAACCAATTATTCCTAATGTTCCCAATCAACAGGAGTTGAAGGCATTTAAAGGTTGGCATGAGAGAGCCAGAAAAGTTATGTACTAGCTGTCTATTAGTATTTCAGATTCTATGATTGTGCATATTCAGGATGCAAGCACGCCAAAGGAGGCATGGGATACTTTGACAAAAATGTATAGCACAAATACACAAGCCAGGAAAATGCACCTCAAGCAGGAGTTGCATAATGTGCAGAGAGAAAATATGAGCATCAATGACTACCACATGAAGGTGAAGAAGATTGCAGATGCACTTGCTTCTATTAAGCCGCCAATGGAAGATGATGATTTAGTTTCTGTGACCTTCAATGGTCTAGGAAAGGATTATGCACAATTCTAGACATCCATTTCCATATGTGAGAATTTTCCTGTTTTTGAGGACTTGATTGCTCTTCTAATTTCTGAAGAGTAGAGAAATAGTGGCGCATCTTCTTCAGGAGGAACTTCAAAAGAAGCTATCTTCTACTCAAATGCTAGAAGAGGTAGAGGCAGAGGTAGAGCAGGCCGATTTGGAGGCTGTGGCAGAAATCAGAATATGTAGCAAATTCAAGAAAACCAGTCCTATGGAGGAGCACATGGTAACTTTAGAGGCAGGGGGAGCCAAAAAGTCATGGTAAATAGCAGAGAGGCCAAAATGCAAACAACAATGTTGAATGCTACTACTGTGGTAAAGTGGGTCATATGGCTAAAGACTGCTATAAAAAGTAGAATGACATCATGATTGGAAAATTGCAGCAAGGCAATTATGCATCCTCTAGTAGACAAGGTGATGACAGAAATGAGCATCTGTTTATGGTGCAACACATGACCAATTCTGTGACAAGTGCAGAAGAAAGCAATGATGTGTGGTATGTTGACTCAAGTGCATCAAACCACATGACAGGTCATGCAGAATGGATGCAGGATGCAAGGAAAATGGAAAGACTAGGATTTGTGGAGACTGATGATGATATTACACATCCTATTGTGTAGATTGGTAAAATTCCTTTGTCTATGCAGGATGGAAAAAATAAATACCTGTCTGATGTATTTCATATCCCGAATATCACCAAGAACCTGGTTTTTCTTGGTCAAATGGTTGAGCAAGGCTTGCAGGCCAGATGTAATCCTCATGGATGCTTTGTTGAGGATATGAAAAATAAAGGTCGCTTTGATAGCAAAAGGGAAGAAAAAGGGCAAGATGTTTACTTTGGATGCGGACATGCCTGAATTGTAGAATCCTGTAGGATAGAATAAATGCATCTTGAAAGAGGTGTGAGAGCACAATGAAACAAAATGGTACTTCTCTATTATAGATTGTGAGAGAGAGGACTCTCTCTTATAGAAAGGGGGAGAAGGTAATACCTTCCCTACATAAGTGGCAATCAGCCCCTACATCAATGGGAATCAGTCCCTACATCAGTGGGACTGGCCTAAATCAAAGGAACCTCCCATGTGTGGGCCTTTGGCTTACATCATCACTTAGGTCACACACTAGACAAATCGTAGCACTTGATGTGCCTTTACAACACACACAAACACACATGTGACTCCCCTAGATGCACACATGCACCATAGAGCAAGGCCTTGATCACACTTATCCCAACATACCCTCCCTCAAGGGTTTGCCTCTTGCAGTGTCAAGGATACATCTAGTCTCATAGTTTCTCATGCCATCTCATGGTGGTCAAGGATAAATCTATGGCTAGGATCTCATGCTAGCAAGGGTTCCCAAGGGTGTGAGGTTCACAGAAATGGGATAGTCATATCACATGGTCTACATCATATGGTGACCAAAGGTGATTTACAAAAGACATAACATATGATATTCTTTTTGGAGTGCTACTCCAGGCAGAGAACCTCAAAATTTGACCAAGTGATGATAAACAAAAATTCAAAAGACAAAGTGCTTAAAAGGCATAGTGTTTATTTTCAAAGTTTGATTCTTCATTTGCTGATGGAGTTCTTCCTTCAGCCAGATTTGCTTTGTTGTTGAAGTAGCCCTTCTTATCTTTGATCAACCAATTAGCTTCTTCTTTTGTAGACTTCTTTTCCACAACATTCCATATCTTCTTTTTCATAAGCGTAAACTTGGCTTTTGTTTGCCAAGTATGGAAACTAGTTCCATCCAACTTCTCTATATGCTTGGGCTTAGTCATCTTTACAATTCAAGTACTCATCAAGAGAGAATGCAAAGTATAAGGACACTCATGAGCTCCATGACTGAGTTCTACTACTCAAGTACAATCAAAGCAATGAAAGTCTATAGTAAATAATGAAAGCCCCAAACGTATGGTGATTACTCAACACTCTTTGACCAAAATATGTAGAATTCTATCAACAAAGACCAGAGTAGATTGGAGGGTGCAATTCTCATAGCTCATAGCTCTATTCAAGGGGATTTTTATACAGAAAGAACACTAGTATACCAGACTAGGCTACCAGCAAGAAGAGGCACAATGTTGCGCCAGGTCGCCATGTAGATGCTTGAGAAAATCGACTAGTTTTTTGGCATTTTCTCCTCCAAGTCTTGACCAAACAAGCTCAGATTTCAACAGCAGCTTGCCTGTAGTGTCTTGCAGATCGAGCTCAGAGGGATTTGCAGATAGGTAAGCACAGAGGCAGCATTTCATGATTTATCGGCGAGCAGTCTTCGTGTTGGCATTGCGCGTACAGAGGAAATTTCTCTAATTGCTTGCAGCTAGAAGGTTGCCCATTTGTGAGGAGTCTACAGCTCAAAGGGTTTGAGCAATGGTCGCATATAATGGGAGAACTGAGCTCTCACAGATTTGGGGAAGAAGGAGGAAAATGGAGAAGATGAAGAAGAAGTAGGTTCTGGTTCATGTATCACTTTGACCATATAGGCATAGTGAATGGCTGTAAATCCATCATATTTCATCCTATCCACATGATACCTAGCTCTGGTAGACCTGTGCGAAATAGGCTCACTACCAGGTGCTCTCAAAACATCCCTTGTCTTCCTTACTCGAGGTGTAACAATAGAAGGAATACCCAACTCATCATCAAGGCTCTGTTCTGAGCCACTGGTGGATTCACCATCCACATAAGAGTGACCTGCATTCACATCAACCATGGGCTGATCTACTTTCTCTTTTCCTTTTCGTGATACTTGCATACCACTATCTGCATTGCTTTGAGGAGATCCTCCTGATCTCAATCTGCTTGTTCATGGTGAAGTATGTGAACCACTACTAGAGGACACTATAGGTCCACTAATATTTTGTGATTGTTGCTGTGAATTGTATGCTGCATTACCATTTTGTGCATCTACATCATCAATCACATTTACTGGTTTATACCAGCTACTCATCTTATTAAAAACAACATCTCTACTCATTGTAAACTTACGAGTAGAAGGGTTATAGCATCTATACCCTTTGTGTGCAGAGAATAACCAATAAAGATGCACTTCTCAGCTTTTGGATCCAACTTGGATCTCAACTCATCTAGCACATGAACATAGGCAATGCAACCAAAAACTTTCAAATGAGAAATATATGGTTTCCTACCAGTATACCTCTCCTCTGGCGTCATGCCATGTATTGCTACAGTGGGAGTCCTGTTCATTATGTAGACTACCATAGCAACTGCTTTAGCCCAATAATAATCTGGCAAGTCTTTTTCGTTGAGCATGGCACGAGATACCTCTCCAATATGCCTGTTTTTCCTTTCTGCAAGTCCATTTTGTTGTGGGGTATGACTGCATGAATATTGCTGCTTTATGCCATGCTCCTACAGGAAACTTGCAAACTCATTTGAGAGGTACTCTCCCCCTCCATTTGACCTTAGGCATTTTATTTGCAGGCCTTTTTCTTTTTCAACCATAGCTTTAAAAGCTTTGAAATGCCCAAACATTTCACTTTTCTTTTTCATAAAATACACCCAAACTTTTTTGCTGTAGTCATTAATAAAAGCACCAAAATAATGATAGCCTCCAATAGATGCAGCTTTAGTAGTCCACACATCAGAGTGGATAAATTCCAATGGCCTCTTACTCTCTTGAACATGTCTAGGAGATGGTTTCCTTGCCTATTTTCCAAATTGACAGGCTTTACATACCTTATGCATTTCTACAACCTTGAACTTAGGCAATCCTGCAACAATATTTTGGGCCTGCATTAATTTAAGTCATTGTACATTAACATGACCAATGCATTTATGCCAGATATCAATATTTGCAACTACACCGATCCCATGTGCAAACATTGAGCTGCACTCAATTCATGTTGGGATAAGTATGATCAAGGGCTTGCTCTATGGTGCTTTTGTGCATCTAGGGGAGTCACATGTGTGTTTGTGTGTGTTGTAAAGGCACATCAAGTGCTATGATGTGTCTAGTGTGTGACCTAAGTGATGATGTAAGCTAATAAAGGCCCCCACATGGGATGTTCCTTTGATTTAGGCCAGTCCCACTAATGTAGGGACTGGTTCCCACTGATGTAGGGGCTGATTGACACTTATGTAGGGAAGGTATTACCTTCTCCCCCTTCCTATAAGAGAGAGTCCTCTCTCTCACAATCTATAATAGAGAACTACCATTTTGTTTCATTGTGCTCTCACACCTCTTTCAAGATCAAGAATGCAATTGGCTACAAGTGGGTTTATAAGGTGAAGCACAATGCAGATGGTTCTGTGAATAGATACAAGGCAAGATTAGTTCTCAAGGGGTATGCATAGATATATGGCATTGATTATGAAGAAACATCTCGACTAGTGCATGTCTCTTAAGCAAAGATCTTTTATTGGCAAGTATCGTAACAATCTTTGACTTGGCCCATTTATCTGTGAACTGAACATTGGGGGGATTGGGATACCTAGAGCGAACAGCAGCAAGGGTCGAATCAGCCAACTTTTCTGGTTGGTCTTTGTAGTGAATAAAGCAATCTCTATAATTGTTAGCAATTACAGAGCGCATGAAGGCCATGATCTCCTTCCCCCGTGCATCCATTAAGATGCCTCTTGTTTGAGTGAGGTCATAGAAGATCGTACCATCAGCCTCTAGCATGTCTGCATCATCTGAATGATCCCCGTCCCCACCACTACCCCCCCAAAGCACTGTGCCATGCATCCCCCACCACTCTCCCTGCTACTATGCTTGCTGCCCTGTCATGTCGAGCTAGTACGTTGGCAACTCATAGCTGGAGAAGCGACTCTTAATTGCACGGGAGTACATTAGCCACTCATAGCTGAAGAAGCGACTTTCGACGGCATGGGAGTACATCGGAGGCTCTGTGAGGGAGAAGGGGCTCGGCTCTGTAGCCAGCTGGGTTGTCTCGACTCCACTGGGGTAATCTCAGCTCGTGTGGGATTGAGGTGGTTTGGAGTCTGTACTGCCGACTCCTGGGGGGTGTTTATAGTATCTGTCATGTATGTGTATAACTCCGCAGGAGTGGGAGGGTGCCCCAAAATGTTATATAACTCTTGAAAGATGGCATCCCAAAGATCAGGTGAGGCTGAAGAGTTTCCTAGCCACATGATGAACTGAAGAAAAGAAAAGAAGAAGATTACCATTGAGCATGCCCTTGTCACGAGATGCAAAAGAAAAAATAGAGTGACAGCCTGACATTGAGCAAGCATTTACAGACTCCTGCATTCTTTGAATAAGAGTGACAGAAGTCTGTATTTGCTTGCTCAATGTCAGGCTATTGAAGCTTCACGTGGGAAAAAAGAGAGAAGGAAAAAAGAGAGAAAAAGAGAGGAAAAGAGAGGAGAAAAAAGAAAGGATATAAGAGAGGAGAAAAGAGAAGGAAAGAGAGGAGAAAGGAGAGGAAAAGAGAGGAGAAAAAGAGAGAAAAAGTGGGGATAAAAGAGAGAAAAAGAGAGAAGGAAAGAGAGGAGAAAAGAGACGAAAATATAGGAAAAGAGGAGAGAAAAAAGAAAGGGGATAAGAGAGAAAAAGAGAGGAGAAAAGAGAAGGAAAGAGAGGAGAAAGGAGAGGAAAAGAGAGGAGAAAAGAGAGAAAAAGTGGGGATCAAAGAGAGAAAAAGAGAGAAAGAAAGAGAGGAAAATAGAGGAAAAGAGAGGAGTGTGTACAATACATGTTCACAATGTTGCGATAGTACTCGTATGTCCTTCTTACTTTGCCAAAACTTTGTGGAGTCAATAGTTACAAAGCCACTTGCATGGCATTTGATTGTTGCATTAGGGCCTCTTTCCACCATGTCTTTAAACCACTTTACATCCAAAACATACACAAAGAAGTGTCGAAAGTCAAGCTTAATAATATCTTGAATTATGCCACAATAATCATCCATGGCTCCATTGGCTCCCTCAAAGCTAGCAATAACGCTGCAATCTTGTGTGTTTCTCTTATCATCAATCCGTTGTGTTTGAAAATGCTTGCCTTGACACCATATAGCAATGAACATATTTCAGTACACCAAGACAAAATCAATTAAATAAGCAATCTAAATTGTTGAAACCTCCTAACTTATGCATAACATTCTATATACCGACCTTGCTCATGCATCCCCTAGCATACTCCCATTCTTCCATTGTGATATGCATCCCCTCGTCTCTCTCTGCTCTTTCCATTTCGTCAAGTAGCCAATCCACATGAATATCCTTTGGAAGTGCTCTTAGATGCTGAGGGTATGGCACACGAGATCCATGGTGTGTAGAAAAGAGGGCCCTTTATCCTTGTCTTCTTGTCTTTGCATCCTTGTATCTTATCACCCATCTTTTCATCACATCACTATTAAGCATGCAATAGAGGTTGATATTATTAAGCAACTCCATGTCTATTACTTTGTTGCATCCTTTCCCTTGAGGCACAATAGAGGTCATCCTTAGGTCTTCATCATCTCTCCATAGTCGTGGGAGAGAGCTATCCCCATCAACAAGAAACTCAGAAATATATACAAGTGACTCTCGTACCAGCCAACCCTCGGCCATGCTACCTTCGGGTCTTGCATTTTGTCTCACGAAACCCTTCAAGGTCTTCATGAAGCGCTCGAGGAAGAACAACCATCGTGCATGTATAGTACCGCATATAGCAATCTCATCCACCAAATGCACTATGAGATGTAGTTGTCTTATGAGAATAGAACGTGGAAATGTCTCCTCCACTAAACAAACCACCTCCACTGACATAACTCGAGCATTCTCAAGCGTGGTGGGATCTATTTCTTTTGAGCTCACATACCTAGAAAGGAAAAAGTATGCAATATTAGCAATATGAACACCTTGCATCCTGTAAAGTACCTCACAAGCTCGCCCAACTTGTAAATACAATATTCACATTTTGTATCCTGTAAAGTACCTCACAAGCTCGCCCATCTTGTAAATACAATCCTTCACGTCCTTTGATGCACTGCGAGAAATGCTAGTAGGTAGTATGAACTGAACACACGAGGAATGGTTGATTAGTTACTTCTAATTCACTCACAAATATGGAAGGAAAAAGATATTACATGCACATAAAATACTTACTTGGAGCATCTTGTGCCAATCATGAGATTTCAAGCCATATAATTGCTCTACACCTCTTTTCTTGCTCTTTGTGAAGGCCCCCTTTAAACACCTCATGCATCCAGTGGGAGTACAAACTGTAGTGATAGCTCACTTCACTGCCACCATCTCTAGCTTTGATAACGTCCACGGTGCACGAGGTAAAAAGACACGCCCATTTGGCCTCTCTTGTGGCCAAGCTTCATGCATCCTCCCTATGGTGCGTAGATCCTCCTTTATGCCTGCAAAATCTCGTGTCCCATTCAAATGTTCCCAAATGGTAGATGGCACATTCTTGAAGATATGCATGGGATCAAGCAGGTGATTGATCTTGAGGTGGGACCAATATGGTAAACAATAAAAGATGGAGTATCTAAACAAAAGCTAGTGTTAGCGAGCAATTTTTATTTCCAGCCAATATAGCACACAATAGTTACAAACCCTTACCAGTTTATGCCAAGTGGTGGAGGAGTCATGGATCCATCCCAAATTCTCATCCAATCTCCTATAGTGAGTGACTGTGGGGGGACTTCATTCCAAGGGGCAACATATCTAGGATGATCAGGTGGGAGAAATCAATGGTGATTCTCATAGATGACCTTATTCAATGCATCTACCCGTGAGGCAGCTAGCGAAGGACCACAAACAGGACATGCATGGTAACCTGATGTTGTGAGACCTGAACTATAGACACAATTAAGAGTTGAAGGTGGGTTTAGGGTGCCACATTGATTGCCTACTCATAATTAAAAGTGCAATGCTTACCTAAACACTTGCCATAGCCTGAGAAGTCATGCATCATTTACATCAAGACTGCTTTTTGCAGTTGAAGTCTTGTGGGACGAGGGAGGCCTGCTCACATCATGCACCTCAATACCTCTCCAAAGTATCTCTAGCTTCTCAATCAAAGGCTCCAAATAAAAATCAGGATTTTTGACTTTATGTTTCCCTGGAATTAGAAGGGATAACAGAACATCTCTTGAGGTTGGTAATTTATTCTCCCTTGGAAGCATTTTACACAATAGCCTACACGTGAAGACCATAAATGAGAAAAGCATTCGCGTAATTGACCCACTAGCATAATTCACCATGTTTGCAAAATAGACTTTAAAGCTTACTTGAGTAATGCATTCAAACTTGCATTGCTCCATCCATAGATGGTCTGCAAGTTTAGTAACTCAAGGGAGTCACATAGAACAAAGAATGTGCACCCCTCAAACAGTGGAATCGATGCTGTGGTAAAAAGATCGTCCTGCTCCATGCTATCACCCCTACCTAAGGATTGATGGACATATAAATCCCGCACCATATCATCAAATACTTCCTCATCTCAATCAACCTTAACTCTTTAACACTTACCATGTTTACGATCGCATCCATTCTCCATATGTTGAGACGTGATTGAGTGTAATTCTGCATGCACGATACATGTTCCTCGACATCGGTCACACATACATTTGATTTTTTGCTCCAACCACATTTCGTGATGGTGGATATGGAGGGATTCATCCTCACTAGAGCTACTTGTTGAAGATGAAGACATCCTACATATAAAAAACCCAAAAAATTTGTTCTTGCATGAGTTGTAAATGTCAAAACTTTGTGGAGCATCTAAAAGCATGTCTAACACTGCGTCTGTACTGTGGAGCGCATCTATGTCTAAAATGTACTTTAGATGTGTTGATAGACATGCAAATAGATGTGCTTTTAGATGCACAGATAGACGCGTAGACTATGAGCTAATTTTTGAACCTACTTTTAGCGCGCTTGCTTTCCTTCACATACTTTTAGCATCGCACGGCTTGCTTTCCTACTATTAACAGACATAGCTACAGGCATCCACACTTATCTCTAAGCACCCACACTCATCTCCAGGCTTACACAATCATCCCCAAGCACACAAGAGAGGAGGGTGAACAAGGAAGAGAAGAAAGAGAAGTAGCTTTGAAGAAGGAGAAGAAGCTTTCATACCTCTATCCAAGGTAAGTCTTCTTTGGAAGTTGCTCTCTTTGGATTCATCCTTTGTCATATGCAAGGAACGGATGTTTTTGGTACTAGTGTTGTTCTTTTTGGGGTTGGGCGCATGTCCTTTTCAGTTTCTTTGAAAAAGGCGTCTGTTGGAGCATGTCTATAGATGCGTCTAATAGCATATCTATCTTTTGGAAAAATAGACAGCCATGCCTATAGACGCACTATTAGACGCACTTTGATAGTCTGTTATGTATTCTTCCCTTTCCCCTTCCTTTTCCTTCTTTTCCTTTCCCTTCCCCTTACCCTTCCCCTTCCCCAAAGGCTCCCCTTCCACTTCCAAGAAAAGGATTGCATATTGAATGATGGAAATAAGTGATTGCATGAATGAAGAAAGGGATTGCATGAATGATGGAAAGGAAAAGCATGATTGAAGAAAGGGATTGCATTCGTGAGGAAATAAGGGATTCTCTTTTCCTCTCTTTTCCTCTCTTTTCCTCTCTTTTCTCCTCTCTTTCCTTCTCTCTTTTTCTCTCGGACAAGGGAAGGGAAAGAAAAAGAAAAAGAGTATCGCCTTACAACAAAAAGTGAACACCTTTTGTCTTTACAATTGTGGAGAAATGGCTCAAAAAATATGAAAAAGAAAGAGCTAAAAGAGATCAGGATAGAAAAGCTTGATGAAGTGCCAATAGAGATAAGAAGTATCTCTCCGAGTTATTAGAAATGGTAGCTAAATGCAGCACTGATTGTTTAGAAGACTCTCTTGAATCTGCTAGATGAAGAGGGGAGATTGTGAGAGACAAAGACGAGGAATTTGCACGAGGTTGTGATCTAAAGGTATGTAATCATTTTTATTTTATTTACATTCATCTACAACCTTTTTTCATAAGCTCACGAGAATCCATTACCTTTGTAGTACCGTTTGTTCAATGCAATGTGGGCATATGGTAATCATTACCAGTAGGGAAAATTAATGTAACGCACAATGCATTCGATCGAGGAGTCATGGCCAATTATTCGCACGAGAGTATAGCTAGTGCAAGGTATACAATGAAATCTCATCGTAGGCAACATGGATTATTTTGGAACCATACAAGGTATTTTGTAAGTGAAATTTAGGAAATTTTAAGTATTTATATTTGATGTGAAATGGTTCAAAGTCATCTGTAGAGATGCTTAGGCTACGGTCAAGAAGGATCCAAGTGGATTTTTTGCCACCATTGACTCAAAAAATATAGGATGAACTTAGTGACACATTTGTGCTACCCACGCACTACAATCAAGTAAGCATTGCTTTTATGGATATCATTTGCCATTCAACTTCATCAAAGATTATATGAACATATCATGGATCTAGTGGACAACTAACATGTATTTCAAGATGTGGAAGTAGAGAATGAAATGAAAGAGCAAGAAAGAGATGTGTTGGAAGCTAGCACTTCCAGTACCCCTTCTACTAGAGTTTGGGAAAGTGAAGATAGTTTGAGCTCCTCAGAGGGTTTCACAGATGCTGATTTGGGAGACCTCGATCTACATGTTGAAGATATCCAGACTTGGCCATGGATGATCGAGAGGATGAGCATCAATATCACCATGAAGATTCCAATGACGCTTCAATTGATTAAGAAATGGAGAACAACAATGATCCAATATATGTTGCAATGTGAAAACATTTGAATTTGATTTGAATTTTGCAAGGTTTAGCAAGGGTGAATATCGATGCTTTTTTCGATGCTGTGTGTTTACAAAGGCGTTTTTGACTAAAATCTCGATGCTACTTCTAGTAGAAAATGCTAATATTGATGCTAATATGGACGAAAATATAGACATTGTGACTTTTTAGTTGTAATATCGACGGAAAGCTTTTTGGCCAAAAAGTTAAGTAATAAGCATTAAAAAATAGCGTAAAAAAAGGAGCTAATGGTATTAGAGGCAATCTACCCTCTCCTAACTTGACCTACAACTATCACTATGAACTTGACCACGATTACAAATGTGCCATGTGTCATCTAACAAAATCCCTCCTGTCGGCCCTCCACATGGGGGAATGTTGGACTGGGGATTCCAAGCTGAAAAGTGCTCGGAATCCAACTCACGGCCATCGAACCCTCATCGGATTTCGGTCACTTTTCATCCCGAAATCTCCTCCCTTGGCCCATTCTCCACGACATCTTCTTTGGTAAAAAGGTTGGGACCATGTCATATGTAGAATGGAGATTATTAGGACTCACAAACTATGGGGTGGCACTAATCCTCAAGAAGTTGCTACATGCAGATGCACAAACCCCGCTATTCCACTCAGAATCATCTCCCAAAGATGGAGTTGCTGAAGTAGGTGATATAAGAAGAGCATATCAGATCCTTTCTATTTATGTAGAGATGCTGCTATCAGTTCCTTAGAGAAAGACAGTGTCTTGTGTCTCCTTTAACCTTTTTTATCATGTAGCCGGCCTGCGATTACCTCCACAGCCGAATTATGCATAGCTTTTTCTTTGTTGTAGGACAAGGAAGAGGGGAATGATGTGCTTGAAGATGTGGGCATGGATGTAGAATCCATGTTGTGCTATATCGCGCCTTGTGACTAAGCATGTCGCATCTCCCAAGTGTCCTGTGACCCACTTCTATGTTCTCCCTTTTCGCAGGGGCACTGCTACAGCCTCCATCACAAACAATGCCTGCTCTCATCCATGTTCCACTTCTCGTTCCCTCTACAACCTCTCTTCTACACTTGTTCATCATTTTGTGTGCCCTAGTCAATGAACATTTCCGTCTCAAAGCAGCTTGGATGGTGCTGAAATGGATATCCTTCACCATCCTCAACCTAGGACTTTTGTTCGCACATTCATTCCAAGTACGCAATAGCCCTATTATATAACCAGTAAAAGATTGTCGTGCAAATTATATCTCGACCCCTATCAATGATAGGATAGTTTGTCAATAATAAGGAGCTCAAAAAGGTAGCAAGAAAATGTGGCAAAATCTTTTGCTTCCACCTCACTTTTACATGTATTCCCACGAATAATACATTTTTTATATAATCCATAATTGTTACATACAAAAGAGCCACCTAGTTCCAGTTCATAAGAGATCCTATACAACCATGCATGTGATCATTAAGATAATAAAGAAGTATACTAGTCAAGACAAAATCTTTGCATATCAAGGATAAGTGTGCTATATACTTCGTCTAAAATGCTCACTACATAAAAGTATTTTTTACTCTTGTTCACATAAAAACATGGGAAAAACATGTATATAAAGGAAAAGATTTCCTTTATTTCACGTGCTTTTCCTATACTTTGTTTTTTGAGATAAAGATGTAGACCTCAAATGTTAACATAAGATCATATCTCAAAATCTTTAATTCTACATGTAGTAATTGCTTGGACGTATGCATTATGTTAGGTTACATTGCACTACACTACACTGTTGATGTAGTATTTGTAAAGGAGTTGCCCACCAATAACCACATAAACATTTGACACATAAAAGCAAAAGCACATAATCATCCTACTTATTCAATGTTGACATTTTACAATGTTATTCTATTGAACAACCATAATGATCCCTATGTATAGAGAATCCCATATTGAATAAAATATATTAAGCACTTATAGACTATTCCCAAAATTCAAAGGCTTAGTGTAACGCTAACAATTTATTTGGCTTTAAAATATCATTTACATGTAAATTTTACAAAAGTATGAAAGCAACCTAATTTTTGAAAGGATTTGTCTAAAAGGTTTGAAGGGCCGCAACCCTACTTTTAAAATGGTTATAGAGGCTTTCATGCTCTCGAGGCTTCAAATTTTAGGACTATTGGAGCAAGCCGAGAAAACAAGAAGGGGCAGGTTGTGAAGAAACATGCTCATAATAACGAACATGCCTAATTTGAGCCCCCCCATTTCAAATGGCTGAGATGAAAGGGATTGATGTGTTTGAGGCAGCTTCTTCGGTTTGTTTGTCATATTCGTTTAGCTCTTTCAGTTTGTTTGTCGTATTCATTTAGCTCTTCTCAATATTCATGACGATCCACATGAAAATCTGCTAATTAATTTCAAGACGTGAAATGGCGCATGCAATTTCCAAGACTTGTCTACTTCGTTGACTGGTCCGCCGATGACTCGGCAGCTCCCCCATTAACTGAGGTTTCTGTAGATGGGCCATGGACCTTGAAAACGACGCAACAAAAAGCAAGAGCAGTTATGGAAGCTAGTGGAGGAACTTGGGCGGAATGGTAACACATTGCCAATTGGGCATCTTGTAGGGGAAAAACAAGTGATTTGTGGGCACTAGAGTAGAAGACGGGGAGTCTGTGGAAGTGGACGCGACTAGGCGATCTCTTGGACGGCTATGGTGTTTTTAACGACAGATGGGGAGAAAAAACAAATGGACAGAAGACGTTTTGGGCATTTTCTGGATGTCTCTTTGACAATGTCCAAGGAGATACTCCATAGTTAGAGGTGCGGTTACGGCAAGGGACTCCACTCTCTAACTCAGGCATCGCACACTTCTCTCCAGGGTTCTTGTATAGAGGGGAGGATCGCGCACTTACTCTAAACAAGCGACTACCGGCCCAAGTTTTCCATTTAGCATCAGGTAAGCACAAAAGCGGTTTAACGACCTCTATTATAACTGCACCCCCAACTCGAGCCCCAAGCGTACGTGGCCATGCCGAAGCTCATCCTTACACCATGTCGACCATGCCGAAGCTCAGCTCATCCTTGCCCCAGCCTCCAACAGTTTCATCACCATCCCGCAACCGCAGCTGGCTAGTACACCATGCTTAAGCTCATGATGTCGTAAGCTGCAACGGGGTGGGAATCTATCTGTAGACGAAGACGGTGTTTACTTGGACGGAGGAGGGGAAGCTGGTAGGTGGGGTGGGGACGACGTCCGAGAGCTGGCGCAGGCTGTGGGGACGCAACAACGTTGCCCAGTCGCCGGAGCTTCTGCTTATAAATGCCGATCAGATTATACAGTCGACATCGAGCCTTGCTTCTCACCTGCACAAGATCTCCGAGTCTCTGTCAGTTTTCGTGCACGACCACGGAAATCATGGCCTCTTCATCCTCCCGGGGAAGATGCAGTGCAGCTTTCTTGCTCGGATTCATCGCGTCTGCTTACTTCTGGGCTCCTTCTTCCGGCGCAACAACTTGGGATGTGGGTGGCTCCACTCAATGGACTACAGGTTTCGACTACAGCACTTGGACTGCAGGCAAAACTTTCCGCGTCGGCGACACTCTCTGTGAGTACACCCCTTACCTTCCTCGCAAATCCATTGCCCCTCACCTGCAAATCTAACTCTCCTTACCATGATTCTTGAGTAAAATTGATGATGATCGATCCTCCCTGTGTATCTTTCGTCTAATTTCGTCTCCTTGAGTAATATTCTTGATGATTAATCCTCCTCGTGTATCTTTTGTCTCCTGTAGATTTCGCCTACGCTCAGGATGCCCATGATGTTGCCGAAGTCACCGAAGCAGATTACAATTCCTGCACCGCCACCAATGCCTTTGCTACTTACACCGCCGGAGACACCAGTATCGTCCTTAACGCTACTGGGAATTTTTACTACATTTGCACTATCCCCGGCCACTGCAGTGAAATGATGAAACTCGCTGTTGCTGTGGAGGGTGCTGCATCCACCGGGAGTAGCCCAAGCAACAGCACGGCTTCTACCACGAGCACCACCCCCTCCCCCCCCAAATCCCATGGCGCTCTGCACCACTCAACTCTCTCGCTGCAGTTAGGCACCTTGGCAATTTTAGCATCTGCTCTGCTGGGCAATTTTGTATTGTAGGGTCATACAGCTTGCATTTTGCGGACTGTGTACATTTCAGCTCAACTGCCTCGGTTTGTGCGACTGTTAAGCCACATCCTAGGAGTTTAAGGTGATCTCTTCAGATCTCTTGCGCTGAAGGCTGGGTTTCAGGATGTTACAGTTATGAGATTGTCTCGGATAGAGACAGTAACTTTGTTGCTGCAGTTTCCTTCAGCTGGAAGATTATCAACGTTTTTTCCATGACTGTGAATGATGCATCTCCTTTTGGCGACGTTGCAGCTTGCTAGGCATCGAACACTTTCATAATCTTCGCTTTACAGTGATAAATCATGTGAGAGCTTTTGCTATGCCTTTAGCTAAACGTACCATTGCTTCAGATACATCAACGACCAAGCTAACGTCTGCCGGGTCATGTCTTCTTGACATCTGAAATACAGACCTCTCTCTCTTTTTAGAGTCAGCTCCAATTGTCCTTCCCTTTTCACGAAAATGATGAATTAGTGAATATGTAACTTTACTAAGGGGGTACCTAATGAACAGAAATATTATTATTCACTAAAATAATAAATTGGAGAATATGTAACTTTACTAAAAAGGGTACTTAAGGCAAGAAAATCAAAATATTTGTTCTCTTTAATGAATTGCATGTTGTATATTGTTATCAAAGTCATGATTTTCCTAACATGGATATCTATAAATATATAATTAAGATCATTCTCTCTCTAGACACATATAGAAATCTCTTAAAAAGTAAGCCTTTAAAGAAGGTGAATAAGATTCATCAGGCCAGGCCTCCCTAGAGAAAGCACATTAGAAAGGGTTTTGGAAAAGGGTGGTTGCAAAGACTCCACATAAAAGTTTTAAACCTAATGAAATCTCCAATACTCCTTCGTGTATACTTTATGGTCTGTTTTACTATTGAATATCAGAACAGATCTATCAGTGGATGAAAGATAACATTACACAGCCTCGTCATTTGAGATTTTTCTCATACATAATGATTTCACTCTTGAAAAAACTACAGTATCAGAAATGAAAGGTTTGCCCAAAATGGTGATGTTATAGTGGATCAGCTCCTTGACTCTAAAAGGCATAGGTCCTTTTCCGATGGAAATATCGACCTTTTTTACACTAAATTTTTTTTTTTTGACGGGCACAAAGGTTGTTATTTACGTCGCGATAAGCGTCAAAAAAGAACGGTCGCTATATAAGCATCGCTATATAGCGACACTAATAAATGTCGCTATATAGTAACACTAGTAAATGCCACTATATAGCAACATTGGTAAACGTTGCTATATAGCGACGATTAACAGAAGCTTTAAAAAAACATTAGTAGGGCTAAACAGGGCCACAGCAAGCCCTGTTTTGCCCCACTAATGTTTTTTATTTAGTAATTATAAAAGAATGTTTTTAATTACGAAATTTCCCTTGTGGAAAGGGTGATACAAAATTGCTCAAATGAACCGAGTGACAGAAGCATATACATGTCGAAGATATACAACATTGTTTGTTACAAAATCACCCTTTCAAAAAGGGTGATACAAAATCACTCAAACGAGCCGATATACAAAAGCATATACATGGTGAAGTATATGCAAACTACTACTAATACCACTACTACTACTCCTCCTCCTCATCCGAATCGTCGTCATCATCATCCTCGTCCTCCACACACAAGCCTGATCCTTGGCCTTCGTGAGCTACGACTGATCCCTAGCCCTCGTGAGCTACGTCTGATCCTTGGCCCTCGTTGAAGCTGTGTAAGCACAATCCCTCATCATCACTGCTCACCTTTGCGCTGATGGGACATTCGAGCTTTAGTTCTAAGAGTGAAACCGTATTAATTAGAAACTAGATTCGAACTTAAAGAATAAATCAGTTTAAAAAGTAAGATTACAAGTAGGAGTAGACTTATATCGTGTGAGCAACTGCCACCTCAGCCTAATTGACCATCGCTCCTAGTGCCTCCTGCTCAATAAACCACGGCTTTGTTCCTACGCGAAACGCGCGTCTCGTCTCTGTGTCTATAGGAAGGTGACCCATCACAACTTGCTGTGGGCCCAATTTATGAGAGTTAGATAAAGTGCATGCAATATGTAAAAACAAATAGAAGAATATATTAAATGAGAAGAAGTAGACTTACCATGGTTGCCTCAACAAACGCCAACCATCTGCCTGCACCAAAGTGTGAAGTACCTACGGATTCCAGCCAGGTATGGATTCCAGCTGTCTCCTCGCAGCCCTCCTCTAACCCTCGAACATTTCGGGATGGTCCCTATTCTGCTTCTTGAAAAACTTCTAATCAGCTTTGTTTGCCCAGTTGGGTTTAGCCTTCCCCTTTGCCGATGGAAGTATGCAACGTTGACCTATGATGCTTCAAGACCAAACCCATGCGCTCTCGCATGTAATTCTCATTGAACTCCCAATTTGGGGGGTTATGATATTTTCTTTTTAATTCATCGATGACTGCCTGCTTCTTTTGATCATCTTGGTACCACTAGTCAGTAGTTATGCTCTTCCTGAAGTGGTGGGTCATCAACCACCTCATGGTGGCCATCACTGCTGCACCCTTTTTATCTTCAATTCACTACAAGGCATAGGCCCTTTGTTGAGAGTCCACGCTCAACATCATGTGATCATGTGTGCATAGCACCATCACGTGATCATATGTGCATAGCACTAACCTTATAGAGTGCTATAAAGGAAAGGGTTAGATCCCCTAACCCTAACCCTAAAAGGGTTTGTATATATTCTATTTTTTCAACTAATTCTAGTGTACAGTTAGTCATTTGTGGTGTGCTCTTTAGCTGTGCCCTCTCTCCTCATCTCCACTCTTCTCCTCTCCCCTCTTCATATTTTGTCATGGTATCAGAGCTCCCTTGTCTTCCGTTGAGACATTGAGATTCTTGAGAGTGTGAGAGAGATTGTGAGATTTGAGAGTTTTTCTTGAGTGATCTTCTCTTCCGTTGAGAGAAACTTCCGTTCACTTGAGAGATTATTCCGTTCATTGTGAGATTTCATTCATCAGAGATTTCCGTTTGTTTGCAAGAACATCTCTTCTTTCCATTGTGATTTGAGAGTGAGAGAGGTGCTTTCTTCTTTAGAGAAGTTCTTTGTAAGGTTCATTTCGAGTGAATGAGAGAGACTTTGCATCTATTCCGATAGAGAGAGGGAGAGAAGCCCTTCAACTTGGCTCTTGCAAGCATCCAAAGAGCTTCAAGGAGCTTCAATGCAAAGCAACTTCGTAAATAGTTCTCATCCATCCAAAACTGCAAGCAAAAAAAGAAGGGAGATAGACCTGCATCTTCGAGTGATGGCCGAAGCAACATTTGCTGCAACTATGCCACAAAGCTTCCTCAAGCTGCCATCAACTCTTGCGCCATCTTATGTGAGCTCCTCCTCGGCAAGGGCTCTTATAGCTCTCCAACTATGACCAGCTGCATCGACTACAATGGCAACCACCCTGCGGTTGTAGTGAGCTCAGCGGCAGCACACATCTCGGCTCCTGCAACGAGCGCCACCAGTCAAGCATCCAACTTCAACCGACGGAATCTCCTTGGCGGCTGCATTCCTATGAGCTACCTCTCTGCTCCATCAAAGAGGGAGACTCAGACTCAAACTCCACTCAGAGGCGACTTCAACAAACTGATAGGACTCCCCGCAGCCTCCTTCAATGACCTCTGAGGCGGTGCATCTACAACTGCAGCAAAGCCTTTGAGGCTCGAGCGACGGACACCTTGCTGCAAAGGCCTCTACGACAATGCTCTAGTGCTCCAGTGCTATTCAACAAGAGCCTAAGCTCTTTGGTTGCACGCAGCTCCACGACATCCTTAGCTCTCTATCCGACTGCAATGCCAACGACCAACAAGCAAAAGCCCTTCTCAAAGGCTTCACCATTTGGTCTACAACGCAACACCTCTCCTACAAGGTCTCTAGCCAACTTTGCCACGGCTCGCCATCAATAGCACTGCTCCTGCTTCGATTGGCCCATTTGCTCCAGCGACCTGCCACTTCGGCTTCGATCTTGTGCCTTCGAGTGTGCTCTACATCCAGCGCGAAGGCACCTGCCGCAACGGTTGCTTCATGCAACGAGCTCCAGTCGCGCTCTCCAACGAGCTCCAACGAAGGAGATAGAATCTTCATAGATTCCATCAGAATCTTCATAAGATTCCGGTCTCCCTCCTTGCGACACGTGGCAGATCACATTTACCTACGGTTAGATTAAAGTAACCTTGCTAGGTTGGTATAGTAAAGTTTACTTGGGTTGGTTTTGGTTGGCCAAATTTATGCCACGTGGCAACCTTATCCTACCCACGTGCCACATCACCACATTATCCTGACACGTGGCAATCCTTATCTGACACATCATCAAGCCACGTCATCAGTGCCACGTCACCTGTGCCACGTCATAAGTGCCACGTCAGCATTGCCACGTCACCCTGCTGACATCATTTGTGCCACCTCAGTAGTCCAGTCCAGGGATGTTTTTATCGAAGGTATAGAAATATAGTATTATAATATACTGGCGAAATTTTTCATAAATTATTTATAAAAGTTTCAAAGAATTGACGAATTATATCTTTTGTTAGAATTTTTGTTTCAAAACTTGGCTAAATATTCTAAGGCATTTAAAAAACTTTCTATTTTCACAAATATACTAAAAACTAGTTATATTGAAAACTCTGTCTTTTTCGTTTTACATAATTTCAAAATACATGAAATAGCTAGCATTTAGGATACTGTAGAGTATGCAAAACATAAAATTGTTTAAGGATAATGAATTTCCTTCAAATCTAATGGGAAAAGAAATTTCTCAAAGTCTAGTTTAAGTAGTCCAAAAAAGCTAATTATAGCCTTTTCTTTTACAGCTTGACTTCTAGAGTGCTAATGCTCTATCATACGGAAAGCTACTAACATCATAAGAACAAGAGTATAATCTCAAGCTAAGATCTAAGTTATCATCTAGCTTATTACGAAGCTTATTCTTCAAATAACAGAGAGTACTAAAACGCCTTTTATCCTCGACTGATGAGCCAAGAATAAAGGTTTGACATAAATTTGCAAGCTTGAAGTACTCAGAAATGTTATCTTGTAGGAATGTACTGCGAGAGAGCTCATTCCAAAGCCGAACCATCGAACTTTGCATTTGAATATTTTTCATTGAATTACTTTGCTGGTGCATGACTTCTCCAAAAAGGGAAGACTGTGAATAAAGCTTTCCAAAATCCAACAAATCATTGTACTTTATATTGTCCATGTCAATGTCCCGTCCAAAGTGGTTTTTGAGGGCATCCAAATGATTCTTTAGACCTGCTTTGATACATTCAAAAGATCCATTGACCCAAAAATGTGAAAATATGATGATAAATGCTTCCATTAGGTCATTTCGAGGAAACCTACTTCTAATCTCATCTACCACTACACTTGCAACTTCACTAAGAGCATTTTTCACTGTTTGTACTTTCTTTAAAAAAGCCTCTATTTTAATGTATTGTAGTCTTTGTGTCGTTTGTTTCCTCTCCTCATCCTGAAAACCTGATTGTTTGCACGAAGGCAAACATATCCTTTCTGATCACATGTTAAAAGTGAGGAATCCACATCTAAGTCTATTAAACTTTTCCAATCTTTAAACAATTTCTTGTCTTAAAAACTGAAGCTTGACTTCTGATCGTATACTGTTGTTATACTCAAATTAGTGAGTTTTATTGCCTTGACATATTCATAGATATAAATATCCTTCGATTACGACATTTTACTCAACATATTCATTTTTTCTAAAAGTAAAATAATTCCACACAATCCTAATATCGGATCTATGTTGATTAGTTTATGATACAAAATATTTACGTTTTCAACCTCTTCTTCTACCTCCATGTACATTAAATAGACCAAAGTCTTGTATTCATCCCATAATCTTTTCACTGACTGAACCAAAAATATTCATCTAGTATTCACATTCTTCAAAATCTTCCTCCCATTTGAACCCAATGCTTCTACAATAACTCTAAATTGATTGTATCTTTTTGGACTCTTACAAAAGTAAGAGTAGCTTTTTTTAACAGACGTCTCCATTCGTTATATAGATGGAAATGTGGACACAACTTTGTAAGCTAGATTTATGCGATGAGCCATACAATATATCCCAACACAGTAAGGAGCATATTTTGTTTCTATTTATACAGAAACCATTCCGACAACCTTACAAGACTGAAGCACCATCACATGCAAAACAAACAAGTTTCTTGACCATCTAAGACTCTATCACGCCTCCATACTCTTTTAAAGCTTGAATCAAAACTTGCACTAAGTTATTAGCATTGGATTCTGAATTAAGTTTGTGTACATGTAAAAAATATGATTCTCTTATTGTTTTCTACCACGTTCAAATGCATTCCCAACCACGATGTTGTGTCCTCATTAATATCATTTGCAAATGTTGGGTTCCTTGCGCATGCTTCATTAAACCGAGCCAAGACATTCCCAATGTTACTCTCTACCCATAGCATAACATCACTGTCCCATTTTGTGATCCCTACAAGATGCTTCTTGTTAGGATCCAAATCTACTTGACGCCTTGTATTCAAAACAACTTTGCTATTTAGAGTATGCAATCTAAAAGTGCTTTCTATGGTCATCCCCATCTCCTTTGTACTCATGTTATTTATCTCTATAAGCTCATTTCGAAGGACTTGATTGACATACGTCCATTGTCCTTTAGATAACTCAGAATCAATAGCCTTATGCTTAGATCCTTCCATCCCTAAGCCATATGTAGGATCAAAACAAAAATAGTTCTAAATGTTCACACTTTGATAGCCATATGGACTAGCATGCAAAGTCCTTCACGGGCAACCTCTTCTAGGAGGACTATTTTACTTTGAGTTTGAAGGGGTTCTCCCTTTTTCTCAGAGATTTCTATCGGATTGAGATGGAACTATCAACCTCAATCCTTTCTTTTTGGCTCTTGAGCTTTTCGTGCATTGCATGATGTATCCCGTATGGAGCTTACTCTAACGGTTTTTCTTTAATACTTAATAGAAGTCTCTTTTTACACCCAAAAAAAAAAAAGGTTCTAAATCTAAGAAATGAAACAACTTTATCATAGCCCAACATACATGAAATTGATATCAACTTATTGAAAAAAGAAGGATCACATCACATCATGCATACCAAACAATAATGCATATGCATATTCACAACATAAACTTTAAAAAAATAAATAAGCATATATTTCTGCAAGTTGTCAGCTAAAACTAAGGAACTTGGTCCTAAGTCGTGGTGCCTCTTAGCCCCCTGCCTTGTGAGCGCAAGAACCAGACACCACTTCCTGAACCAATCCCTTCTTTCATGTTTGAAATCATAATGCTACACTACATAAAGCATGCCAAACCAATTTTAACTTGCTCTATACAATGCAACAATAAATACATTAAAAAAGAAAGAGCACATCACAGACAATGATGCATATGCATATTCACAACAGAAACTTTTAAAAAATAAATAAACGTACATTTCTTCAGCTTGTCAACTAGATCTAAGAAACTTGATCCTAGGTCGTGGTGCCTCTTAGCCCCTTGCCTTGTGAGCGCAGGAACCAGACACCACTTCCTGAACCAAGTCCTTATTTCATGTTTGAAATCATAATACTACACTACATAAAGCATGCCAAACCAATTTCAGCTTACTCTATACAATGCACCAATAAATACATTAAAAAAGAAAGAGCACATCACAAACAATGATGCATATGCATATTCACAACAGAAACTTTTAAAAAATAAATAAGCATACATTTCTTTAGCTTGTCAACTAGATCTAAGAAACTTGGTCCTAGGTCGTGGTGCCTCTTAGTCAACCTGTCTTGTGAGCACAGGAACCAGACACCACTTTCTGAACCAAGCCCTTATTTCATGTTTGAAATCATAATACTACACTACATAAAGCATGCCAAACCAATTTCAACTTACTCTATACAATGCACCAATAAATACATTAAAAAAGACTTGCTACCCATGTGACAGCAGATCTGTTGCCTACATGTCAGCCTTAATTCTTTCCCTACTATAGTCAATCCTCTACAGCTACTGGCTATGGTGTATGAAAGACCAGATAGAGATTACACATACCAGTTTTTAGTAGCACCCAAGCTTTAAGGCATCTCCTTCTAAAGCATGCCAAAACAATTTTAACTTGCTCTGTACAATGCAACAATAAATACATTAAAAAAGAAAGAGCACATCACAGACAATGATGCATATGCATATTCACAACAGAAAATTTTAAAAAATAAATAAACGTACATTTCTTCAGCTTGTCAACTAGATCTAAGAAACTTGATCCTAGGTCGTGGTGCCTCTTAGCCCCCTGCCTTGTGAGGGCAGGAACCAGACACCACTTCCTGAACCAAGCCCTTCTTTCATGTTTGAAATCATAATGCTACACTACATAAAGCATGCCAAACCAATTTTAACTTACTCTATACAATGCACCAATAAATACATTAAAAAAGAAAGAGCACATCACAGACAATTATGCATATGCATATTCACAACAGAAACTTTTAAAAAATAAATAAGCATACATTTCTTCAACTTGTCAACTAGATCTAAGAAACTTGATCCTAGGTCGTGGTGCCTCTTAGCCCCCTGCCTTGTGAGCGATGGTTATGGAATTAGTTCACCTTGCTTCCCTATTCTTTGGCTAGATTGAGAATGTTATGGTTATGTGTTGTGTTTGCCTCCATGGTACCTCTTGCAGACATGAGAAACTAGGTCCACACAAAGGCCTAAGATTAATCCTTATACATGCAAGGGAGATAACCATTTGGGAGGGTCTATCCTATTTTTTGTAAACCTCGACCCTTAGGCACTCTTGCTAGCATGTGATCCTAGCCATAGATTTATCCTTGACCACCATGAGATGGCATGTGAAACTATGTGACTAGATGTATCCTTGACATAGCATGAGGCAAACCCTTAAGGGGGGGTATGTTAGGAGCTTGGGGAATCGTGTTAGGAGCTTGGAGATTCAGTGCTACAGACGAATCTGCAAGGTCGGTGGAAGCTTTGGACAGATGGCAATGCAGCAACCTCCATCTCGAAGCACGACCACTTGCACACATAAACACACACCATTATGCACGCACGCACGTGCACACGTACATAGACATGCACGTGTGCATGCATATGCATGCACTCTCGCAAGTGTACATGCACACCGGCACATTAAAGATGCATTCAGTTTTCTTCAATTGACTTGCATACAGAGAAAACTTGAATGTGCATCCGCAGTGCTCCTCTCAATAATTCACAATTATGCCATGCCAAATCGTTTTTAATCCCCAAGCATGACCAAATGAACAAGATTAAAGAAAAGCATACATTTTTATCAATGAAAAGTCAAACATAGAAAGTAGAAAAAAGAAGTTAGTGCGTGTACCTCTTTGCAGTCTTCGTTTTGCTTTTGATCATACAAAAGAGGAAGAACGAGAAGAAATGTTTATGGCAACAATCAATCGCTTAATACATGCACACACATGCACACACATACACACACATACCTTACATGTATATTCATAGTTCTTATATATGCAGAGATGCTAATGAAGAAACAATTCCATACCCTGCAGCACCGTTGCCCACTCTCGTTTTGTGGCACTCCATTCTTCTGGACATCCAAAGCAAGATTGAGTGTGCCATTAATTAAAGAAGTACATTTTGATTGCAAAGACTTTGTCTCTAGATTAACTGTTTGAGCACCATCTTCTACAATCTCTCGCATTGTTGCCAAAAACCCAGACATCTGTTGCGTAGGGATTTCTGGCCAAGTTGAGAAAAGGTTTTTCCAATCTTGGTTGTGACCAAATGAGGATTTCTGGTCTATTCCCATTGACACAGAAGCAGGAAAACATGTGACCATTTGAGCAGAATCCAAGAATTGCTCACATTACTGGAAAGATAATATGGAACATGACGACAAAGCAAGTGAATTTCACATTTTTCTAGCAATTGAGATGTTTAACCTGAGATAATCATACCAGTCCCTTGTTTCACTTCCTCTGTAGAATTGGCTGTGCTGCCGACAAATCCTCACCATCCCAGCTTGGATAGATGTGAAATCTCACATCCCCTTTGCAAGCTTGCTCATTGGTTTCTGTATCAGAAAACAAATGTGGCAATTTGGTCAGAATCCAATGATTGCTCATGATTGCCTTAGATGCTCAACTAATTAGTGATTGAACTTTTGATTTTATCATGCGGTGTACTGATACCTGTGCTTTGGCGTCTGATTGATTTAAATCCGTCTCCAGAATTGTCTGCTAATAGATTCTGACCAGTTAAGCTTGGATATTCCCGACATCCCATGTTTTCTTTGGAAGGTTGGTTGTCAGCTGCTGTGTCTGACTGCAACAAGTGGTTATGAATATTATCTCCACTCTCCTGCGACTCATTTGAACTTGAGTCAGCTACACACACTAAACGTGGAAGAAGCTTCTGTGCGGCCAACAGACGCGATGAAGGCTTTTTGGAGACACCCATTTCAGGATCTGATAAATGCTCCAAATCCATGTTTCCTCATTTTGAAACCTAGTAATCTGTGCCCATTGATAGCCTTTACATATCAAAGATTAAATTGTTTCTTTGTTATATGTAAAAGGATCCACTGTGGTCACAGCGGGCACTGGTACAAGGAGAGTAAAAAGGGATTATGAAGAGTAGACTGTGTGCAGGGTCACTAAATGCAGAGCGCAAGAGGATGTATTGAACTGCAAAATGATCAAGTGGCGCTGGTACAATTGGGTATTACCCAAAAACCTATCCAGTTCTAATGTCCTTACCCAAAAAAATCATGTCCTCAAATTCTGACTGTCAGACTAGCAAGAGCTCCAGTAATAGAGAATGAAAACCCCCATGTATTACATAGCTTGAATCTGAGCCTGCACAAGGCCGGATTAAATTTTTTTAATATAGGTAGAACAATCCTAAGTGATCTTCTCGTTTGGAAGGATTCTTATCATCTGGTAAGCCCTTGCATTTGAAAATGTCATCATGTCTAGTCAATGGAGAGTTGAATCTGGGCATGCTGACAAAAGATTGTTGAGCATATGCTGTCTTTCAATTAAATCTATGCTGTCTTTCAATTAAATCCACTCTCAAACCATGCTCTATATTAGTGCCTGCAAAATCACTATCAGCAAAGCCTTGGGATTAATAAAATTATGGGAGCTACTGCTGTCCACCAGTATATGATCAAAGTCTTGCTTTAATATATCTCTGCTTTGAATATAAGCAGTACAATCTCAACAGAGAACGAAGTAGTATGTGCCATCATATCAGTTGTGACTATAGGAAATTACCTGCCTAACTGTCACATCCAAATGACCACCTGCAAACAGAAGTCATTATGTACAGCATCCAAGAATCTTATTGTAAATGTGTATACTTGTTTTCCTTTGTAGGATCTCAAGAAGGCACTTCTATTCAAATCAAATAACAATACCTGTCCATCCCACTATCCAGAAAGAGCCCACTTTTGAATACTAAAAAAAGAGGTTATAAAGCATGTTGTGAAACTTAGCTCAGAGTTGCAGTTTGAATCAATTCCGGTACTAGTATGCATTTCAAGAGAAAAGGAAACACAAGAAGAGCAATACACTCACTTGAAATATAAAGAATTATCGCAATACCAACATGCACACTTGGCAAGAGCATACAGTAATATTTCAACACATTCAAATGGCTTGCGTTGCCTACACCAAAAGGTTCTTTGTCGCAAGAGGTGTGAAAGACTTACCCCTGAAGATTGCCTATAGGGCCAATTGATGTTGCAAACATAAGATTGAAGGGATAAGGGTCGGTTAAGGGTTTCTTCGTGCCAGGAGAAGTGATGTTGTATTGTTTTAGCTTTGCACCCAGTTGTTCTGCATCCAACTCGTCAAGAACTGCAAGCACATGCTTCAACTCCTCCCGCTTCTCTGGTGGCATCAATAAATCTTTCTCCAGATTTTCCTTACAATATTTTTTGAGAAGCTGGTCTGCTCTATAGAACTGACCCGTCTCATCCTTCACCATTAAATCGGTAAATTTATCCACATGCCCAGAAGCCTTAAGAACCACATAGGGAGTGACGCAAGGGCAATCCACTTCCAGCATACCCTCCTCCAAAACGAAATGCTGCAGACAATCCATTTGCAAAACTCGATTTCATCACGGCACATTCATAGCATTAAGGGTGCAGAAATGGGCAAAACACGAGTCGCTCACACAAAGAAGACGGAGGAAAGACCTGGCGCCAGAACGCCAGCACATTTGCTTTGACCGCGCAGCCCGGAGGACCCTAATCGTACAACCTCGTGACACCCCCATAAATCCCAAAAAAAGGAAGGATGAAAAGGCGTCTCTCCAATGTGTTGTTTACATCCTTGCGAAACGATTCCACGCTGCCAACTCCATTCCCCATGCCAGCCTTGGCGGAATACTCCTTGGAAGCATCCTGAAGCTGTAGCTTCAAGTCCTGGAGGAGCTTCACGGCCTCCTCAATGTCAGCAGGGTCAGCCTTAGAAGGCTTGAGAGATCGCACAAGGCCCCCCTGCTTCTCGATAGCTGCCTGCTGAGCAACCAAAGAGAGACGCAAAGTCTCGAGCTGGTCCGCCGGAGCACCCATGCGAAGGGGTGGGATTAATCAAGCTGCAAGCCAAAAGAATCAACTCCTGCAAATCGAATCAGCGACGCAGAGTTAGAAAGGGACGCCAGGAGCAAGCAATGAAGCCGAGAGGGGACTCAAACAGAAACTCTGACGATCTCTTACATGAATTGGGGCCAAATCGCTACGATAATGAGCTCCCAGGAGCAAAATAGCTCCGATAAGCAGCTCGAAAGGGGACTGTGGCAATCTGTAGGGGGGGATGAGGGGAACTTGAAATGATTCTTGCCGGGTAAATTGCTGCAGGAAGATCGATTTGAATGCAAAACTAGCGAGGCGATGCGATGCGATTAGTGCCTCCCTTCCCACAATAGCTCCACCTCCCCTTTTTCGTTGGATCTCACCCTTCAGATCTCGCCACGTGGACGCTCCAGATAATAGGGTTTCCTCCTTTTTTTTCCCACCTCGCATAGGATTATCCTCACTCCACATGTGGAAGCTTTATCCTTTTGTTTACGCTCGAGAGGTGGCTAGTGCTGCCCGTCTTCATCACCCACTTGCTCACTCTCATCACCCACACAAGGGTCCATTGGTTTGAAAAATCAATCCTCATCTTGTGCACAATAGCAATGATAATAGAAGCTAGAAAGCTATTGGTTGACCTCATTGGACTAAATTTTATGCTCTTATGGATTATTACATGTATTTCCCTAATCATGCGACCAATCATGTCTTAACATCATAAAATGCTCAATTACATCATTGAAGAAATTAACCAACAATAGACCATGAGTGAACGGGATTATTTTTATACTAAGTAAATGAATACCAAACAGTACCACTTTTCCTTAACTACAATCTTTGAAAACACACTATTTTAGATTCTTGAGTAAATCACAATAATATGAAACTTGGTGTTGCCCTCTACCATTTTCAGTCTCCATTCAGGTTCTCATTATAAAGCACGTGCACTAGAAATGCATGGTATGCTATGAATTTGGCACTTAACAATATTAAACATAATATTTTTTGAAAAGAATTCAAAATTTTATTGATTAGTAGAAAAGGAGAGAAGGGGGCAGGGGGAGGGGGAGGACACCCCATCCCTCTTATTTATGAGGGTCAAAATTTTAAAGCTCAATTTATTCACAACATCTCAGCCCATTGTGCATCAATGTTGTCAATGTAACCTACTACAAAATCTATTGAACAAAAACGATGTGCATTGGCGCATTAGTAAAGGCTTCCTCGCCCATCAGCAAAAACGATGTGCATTGGTGCATTAGCAATGACTGATGATCCAAAGGGTTCAAAAGGGTGGCATTTCCATGAAGATTATGGATATAGAGATCAAGAGAGAAAGGCTAATAAAAAGCTAGAGCACACGTCTTGATAGGACAAAATGATGCCCACACGGGGCTGGATGCCCACACGGGGCTGGATGGCTAATGTGGGTATGGGATTGGGTTGGGAACATGGGTGGGCTAATATAGACATGGCAGAAGAGGAGGTTTCTTGATTCTTCCTTTCTTCCACTGTCACCCTTTGCTCATTCATCAATGTGCATCCCTAAAGCGAGCTGGGAGAGAGGGGATCATTACAACATGTTATGTAGTGGGCTAATATAGACATGGCAGAAGAGGAGGTTTCTTGATTCTTCCTTTCTTCCACTGTCACCCTTTGCTCATTCATCAATGTGCATCCCTAAAGCGAGCTGGGAGAGAGGGGATCATTACAACATGTTATGTATCCCCATAGACATTGGATTATATTAGGACAATCTCTAAGGACATATCTTACCTTCCTTAGCACTCCACGAGGACATCTAGAGGTGCAAGTAGCTAGGAAAGGTCTTGCTCATATGGGACTTCAATGCCAAGACCAACAACATGTGTATGTATGTGTAAAAATAGAAAGAGAGTATGTCCCCCTATACATTGATACATACATTTAAGTATTTGCATGTGGCATTTTAGTTTAGTTCATTTCTTCTTATTTGTTGTCATAAATCTATAGAATCTTCCACTATAGAAGATTGTGAGACTGGATAGATGGCTTAAGTGCTTGAGGGGTAGATTTATATTTAAAGCCTCTATTGACTGGCAAGTTCTTTGCATTGTGATAAATTTCTAAATACATAAATGTATAGAAGTACATGATGAAATTTGACTTACTGCGTATTCACTACTCTAGCTCTATTCATTAATTTAGTTTAATTTTTACCTACTTTTCACGATCATAAACTGAGACTAAAGAAATACTTAAAATATCTAACAAAACGCCTTCTACCAGGCCATTATAGAAAATTTCATTCTTTAATTTTGTGTCATTTTAATCATTTGATTCTTCTTGCTAAGAATCTACTTGTTGTTTATGTTTACCTATGTACGTAGTGTCCTTTCATGTTCTTGTTGAAGATAGAAGCATGAAGAGATATATCCCTACTATATGACTTGATGAGGGGTAGACATACTGCTAATGATGGGCCTACCATAGGCTTAAGTTAGCCAAATGTGCATTGGATATAAGGGCACAAGTCTTCTTTTGGTGCTTAATTGTATAGATCTAGCCAAAATTTTAAATTGTATATATAATATGTTGGCGAAAGTTTCCAAATATATTTATTTATTATATAAAACTTTGGCGAATTTTCATGGACTTTATTTATAATTTTATAATCTTAAAGGCTAAACCTAGCTCTTTTTTTAATTTTAGTTTCAAATTGTGGCGAATATACTAAGCTTTTATTTTTATAAAAGCATATAAACTTTCACAAGGCATATAAAACTTTCGCTTATTAACGAAACTAACACGAAAAAATCATCCCTGGTCCAGTCAGCACTGACCCTCTGCAGGCACAGTCCCTTGCCAGGCACACTGTGCACACACTGCATGTGCACACTCCTGCCACCTCAGCACAGAGCTTCACTGGCACACCTCTTGCTAAGCACAGTGCCACATCATCACTGCATGTGACTCACAGTGACACATCATCATTGAGCACCATTTGCACTCCTTTTGCCCCTCCACCTAGATCAAGTCATATCTCTTGATCCAGGAAGAATTTGAGGGTGCTCCAAAAAGGAAAGTCGCTCGATTTTTCATGCTCTACGCGCTCGTTACATCACGCGCACATTTCGGCGCAAGTTACACTCACATTTGAGCCTCGCCAACAAAACCACTTCCTTCACGCACATTTGCCTCTACATCGACGCATCTGACCCAGCACTTAAAAAGAACAAAGGAAAAGGAATTATTTGCTGCTCTTTCATCGATCGACGGTTGGTTTAGATCTAGATCAGAGTAGACTAGATCGCCATAGAGGGGACGCTTTGAATTCCCCAAGTTGCCAATCTAAGCCATGCCCGAAATTCCTGACTAGTACCTACTCGGAGTCAGTCCATACGCTCACATCCGATTTCACATCATTACATTACCTGAAACCTTACGTTCATCAGTTCAGTGAGCAGACTTCAGAGTTCAGAGGCATTGCAGATTGATTCAGTGGGCAGATAGCACTTGATTTCACACACACATGCCACCATTGTAAAGCCTATTTGGCTATCTCACGGCATCGTGCACATCATTTTTCAGCCTTGTAAAGCCTCTTGGCTATTCCCGGCATCATTGCCACAAGCCTTGTAATACAGATCAGATCTTATTTACTGCAGTCCTATCTTCACCGACGGTACAGAGATTTCACTTGGCATCTTCAGTGTATTTGCAGTTGATTCATACAGAGTTTTCCAGGACACTTTTTGAGTACATTGTTTGCACCATGTCGACTAGCAACCTCAATCTGGAGGCATCTGCTAAGTTAGACAACTCCAATTACGGTACATGGAAATACCGAATGGAGACCATTCTTGTGCTTCAGGACAAATGGGAGTATGTCGATGGATCCATACCTAGACCATTGGCCGATCCAGCCACCAGTAGCTCTACTCCATCTGTTGTCACAGCACAAGCAATGGGATCTACATCGGGATCTACATCTACACAAACAGTTTTCGCACCAGTAGCAGATCCTGCCATTGCCCGAGCTCAAGCAGAATGGGATAAGAAAGACAAGTATGCCTATCACCTGATCAAGCAGAATGTGCAAGATGTCATACTAGGACAGCTCAACACAGTCAAGACATCAAAAGAAGCATGGGATATGTTCGCAGCTCTCTACGAGTCCAAGAACACATCCAGGATTCTCACCTTGAGAAACCAAATCAACCAGAGTTTTCGCAATAGCAATGAAACCGGTCATGCTTATGTACTCCGCATCAAAGACTACAACAATCAACTTGCAGCAGCAGGAGAGACTATGAATCCCGCAGAAATGGTTCAAGTAATCCTGAATGGACTAGGAGAAGGATATGAGAATCTAGTCCAGAGTATTGCCATCCAACGGCAAATTCCAACACTGGAAGAACTTCAGTCAGTTCTACTTGGTGAAGAACTCAGGACTCAGGCCATTCAAGCACGTAAAGGTCATTCTAATGATCAGGCATTCACAGCTTCAGACAGAAGCAGAGGCAAAGGCAGAAACAGAGGTAGATCATATCAGAAAAGTGGTCATCATCAACAAAATCAAAGTCAGCATCAGCATCATCCTCATCCTCAGCAACATCAGAATCAGCAAAGAGGAAATCATTCCAACCGAGGAAGATTCCAAGGACGAGGGAATGCATCCACCAATGTGTCGAACATTCAATGCAACTATTGTCACAAGTTTGGACACTATGAAAGAGATTGCCGCAAGAAGCAGTATGACCAAGGCGGTCAATCCAGCAGTAATCGAGGGAATTCTCGAGGAAGAGGAAATCATCGTGGTGGACATTCTAGTCACAGTCATTTTGCAAATGAACATGGCAATATGTTTCTTGCAAGTGAGGAATTGCATCAGACTGATATAATGCACCTAGACACTGATTTCAATCCCAAAGAGGATTTCAGCTATCAAGTCGACCAAGTGGAACAGGATCCTTGGTACATCGACAGCGGTGCATCATCTCATATGACAAATCATCAGGAATGGTTCACAGAAATGAAGCCATTAGAAGGTCAAAAGAATGTCATCTACACAGCAGACAATACACCGAATTCGGTTCAAGGGACAGGTGTTATCCCTATGAACAATTTCACTGGTACAAAAGGATTAGTCAAAGATGTGCTCTATGTTCCGAAGCTCAGCAAAAACCTTTTGTCAGTAGGTCAAATGACGGAACACAACTACAAAGTCATCTTCGATGGTGATGAATGCACTATCAGAGACAAATCCAAAAGAGGTCAGCTAGTAGCAAAAGGTGTCAAGGAAGGACGCTTATACAGGATGCTAGCTACAGTACCAGATAAGCATGCCATGTCAGCTCAAATGCAACAGATGCCACTATCTGCAAAATGGCACAAGAGATATGGTCATGTCAACTTTAAGTACTTGTTAGATCTAAGGAATCAAAATACGGCAATTGGGATTCCGAAGCTACAATTTCTTGGAAAAGTTTGTGAAGCATGCTGCTTCGGCAAACAAAAGCGAACCAACTTTGTCAGAAGTACCTCTCATGCATGAGGTATTCTTGATTTGATTCATACAGATGTATGGGGTTATGCCCAGACCCGCAGCATCAATGGTTCACTTTATTACTTGACCTTCATCGATGACTACAGCAGATATTGTTGGGTCTACTTTTTGAAAGAGAAATATGAAGTGTTTGCCAGATTTCAAGAATTCAAAGCCATGGTAGAAAACCAGACAGGCAGAAAGATCAAGGTCACGAGATCAGACAGAGGAGGTGAATACATGTCTTCAGTATTCATGAATTTTTGCAAAAATCACGGCATTCGAAGACAATTCACATGTGCAGATACTCCTCAACAAAATGCAATAGCTGAAAGGAAGAATGGGACTTTAGCAGACAGTGCTAGAGCAATGCTTAGTGAAAAGCATCTTCCGAATCAGTATTGGGCAGAAGCAATAGCTACAGCTAACTACTTGCTTAATCGGCTTCCTACCGAACCGATACAAGGTATTACTCCTTATGAAGCATTCACTGGACACAAGCCACACATTGGGCATCTCCGCATATTTGGTTGCATAGCATATGCCCACATACATGATGATCATCGCAGGAAATTGGATGCGAAGTCACGCAAATGCATCATGGTTGGCTACAGTGAAGAAAGCAAAGCATACAAATTGTATGATCCCATCAACCGCAAAGTCATTATCTTCAGAGATGTAATCTTCGATGAGGAATCAGAATGGAAAACCTCACCTACACAGGAGATAGAAGCATCGACTTCACAGTCACCTACAGAACATGTTGATGAAGAAGAGCAAGAATTGCCAGCAACACCCCAAGCAGCGCCACAGCAGCTCAGACGGTCTACTAGGGAAAGCAGACCACCAGCCAGATTGACATATGCTCAAAAAGGCAAAGCAATTCAGGTGGAAACCACCAACTATGCTCTTATGACTACCATCATGGCTACAGAAGAGCCAGTGTACTTCAAAGACGACGCAGTAGATAAGCCAGAATGGCAAACTGCTATGAATGAAGAAATGGATGCTTTGTATAAAAATAACACTTGGGAGTTATGCGACCTTCCACCAGGAAAGAAGGCCATAGCCAACAAATGGGTATACAAAGTGAAGTACAATCCAGATGGCAGTATTCAGAGATACAAAGCTAGATTAGTTGCAAAAGGATTTGCACAACAATATGGCCAAGATTATGATGAGACTTATGCTCCAGTAGCAAAGATGGATTCCATACGGTTCTTGATATCACTAGCGACACTCAGTAAATGGAATGTGTATCAGCTCGATGTCAAGAATGCATTTCTCAATGGTTATCTAGACGAGGAAGTCTACATGCAACAACCAGCCGGTTATGTTGAACCAGGAAAGGAGAAGAAGGTTTGCCATCTCAAGAAAAGTCTCTATGGCTTAAAACAAGCACCCAGAATTTGGTACAGCAGAATTGACAAGTATTTTGCTGATCTGGGATACATGAAGTCCAATGCAGATCATACTCTCTACTACAAAGTTCAAGGGGAAGATATTACTATTGCACTTTTGTACGTAGATGATCTGATTGTGACAGGAAGCAAGGATAGCTTCATCAGAAAGCTAAAACAAGACTTATCTGCAGAGTTCGACATGAAAGATCTTGGACTTATGCACTATTGTCTTGGAATTGAGTTCTGGAGAGATTCAGATAGCACATTCATGAGTCAGCTCAAATATGTTGACAGTCTCCTGAAGAAGTTTCATATGGCAGATTGCAAGATTGCAGCCACTCCCATGGAACAGAGTTTGAAACTTACTAAAGATTCAGAAAAGCCTACAGTCAATGATAGATACTATAGGCAACTCATTGGATCTCTTATATATCTGACAATCACACGGCCAGATATTTGTTATGCAGTAAGTTCACTAGCACAGTTTATGGCAAATCCAAAACAGTCTCACTGGAATGCAGCGAAAAGAGTCTTGAGATACATCAGAGGTACAAGACAATTTGGGATAGAATACAGAGGAAGTCATCCACGGTTGCATGGATACTGTGATAGTGACTATGCTGGAGATCATGAGACCAGGAGATCGACACAGGGATATGCATTTTTCCTTGGTCAAGGTGCTATATCATGGTTGTCAAACAAACAGCCAACTGTTTCTTTGTCTTCGACTGAAGCAGAATATAGAGCACTCACTACAGGTGCATGTGAGGCTATATGGCTCAGAAGACTATTGTCAGAAACAGATTACTTTAATGAGTCAAAGCCAACAACAATATACTGTGATAATCAATCGGCTCAAGCATTGGCCAAAAATCCAGTATATCACTCCAGAACAAAGCACATTGATGTCAGAGAGCACTTCATCAAAGAAAGAGTGTTACTTGGTGACATCACACTGCAGCATTGTGATAGCAAAGAAAATGTTGCAGACATCTTTACCAAACCACTCGGTAAAGAGCTATTCGAGAAACACCGACTAGCTCTTGGTTTGATGCAGAGGAAGGACATTCCCATTAAAGGGGTGTGATGGAATGTAATGCTCAGTCCTTCTTCGATTCCCCAGAATCATCATCTTGAGGGAAGGCCTACTTCATGATGTTGATCTTGAGGGAAGGTGTTGAGAGTTCACGCTCAACATCATGTGATCATGTGTGCATAGCACCATCACGTGATCATATGTGCATAGCACTAACCTTATAGAGTGCTATAAAGGAAAGGGTTAGATCCCCTAACCCTAACCCTAAAAGGGTTTGTATATATTCTATTTTTTCAACTAATTCTAGTGTACAGTTAGTCATTTGTGGTGTGCTCTCTAGCTGTGTCCTCTCTCCTCCTCCACTCTTCTCCTCTCCCCTCTTCATATTTTGTCACCCTTTTCCGATGAAAATACCGATGCTTTTTACATTAATTTTTTTTAAAAACGGGCGCAAATGTCGTTATTAAAGTTTTTAAAAGCGTCAGAAAAGAACCGTCACTATAAACCATTGCTATATAGCAACGCTGATAAGTGTCGCTATATAGCGACACTGATAATCGTCGCTATATAGCGACACGGGTAAACATCACTATATAGTGACGATTAACAAAACTAAAAAAAAAGCATTAGTGGGGCTAAACAGGGCCATAGCAAGCCCTGTTTTGCCCCACTAATGCTTTTTTTCTTTGTAATTACAAAAAAAAGTTTTTTATTACAAAATTTCCCTTGCGAAAAGGGTGATACAAAATCGTTCAAATGAAATGATCGAGCAACAAAAGCATAAACATGTCGAACATATACAACATTGTTTGTTACAAAATTACCCTTTCGAAAAGGGTGATACAAAATTGCTCAAACGAGCGGATATACAAAATGACATACATGGTGAAGTATATGCAAACTGCTACTACTACTACTACTCATTCGAATCGTCCTCGTTGTCCTCGTCCTCGTCCACGTCTTGTTGGCCTGATCCTTGGTCCTCATGAGCTGTGCCTTCTCCTTGATCCTCGTCATGTGCGTCTGATCCTTGGCCCTAGTGATCGCTCGCCTTCGGTGATGGGACGCTCGAGCTTTGATCCTAAGAGTGAACCATATAAATTGAAAATTAGACTGGAACTTAAAGAATAAAACAATTTAAAAAGTGATATTATAAGTAGGAGTAGACTTATACCGTGCGAGCAGCCACCTCAGCCCAATCGACCGTCACTTCCATTGCCTCTTGCTCAATAAACCACGGCTTTGTTCCTATACGAAATGTGCATCGCGTCTCTGCATCTGTAGGAAGACGACCAATCGCAACTTACTATGGATCCAATTTACGAGAGTTAGAGTTAGATAAAGTGCATGTAATATGTAGTAAAACAAATAGAACAATACATTAAATGAGAAGAAGTAGACTTACCATGGTTGCCTCGAACGCCAACTGTCTGCCTGCACCAAAGTGCGAAGTACCTACGATGTCCAGCCGTCTCTTCGCAGCCCTCCTCTGACCCTCGAACATTTTGGGATGGTCCCTATTTTGGGACTCAAATTTCTCTGCTCAAACTAAATTGCACGGTCGGTCATAAATTTGTGATCATGAAAACACATGTGTATATGCAAGCATGGATACTATCTACAATTGTCTTGTGCCACAGCAATGCACGGGTCCATAAAAGTCTTAATGATATGCGAGTGTATCATTACGTTAGCATGATGATTGTAACATATGAGGCTATGAAACTCAAAAAGTCTAGATGAAAGTCATTTTACTAATTAAAGTAGAATGTACTGCCACAATTTAAAATAATACCTATGAAGTGATAGATAACACTGTTAAGATATCGAGCTCCACTCGTGATATGCCAGGGTGATAGTTGTGCATTTGTGTCACCGACTTGTTAGCTGCAGATGCGGTTGGTACACCGCCCATGAATAATAGTTGGATGACATCTATCTTTATGTACTCTAGTTGGTGGCTCAGTTAGTATGCCACCTGGGTTAGTTGAGTTTGGTTTGAGACCCACATAAAGGGTTCATCTATTCCTTTTGAACTAAGAGAGAGAGTTCTTTTGGCTTTCACAACTAAGAAGAGAAAAATGGTTTTTAGCCTCCACCTTTGTGTGTATTCCCCCATTGTGTATGTGAGAAAGCTGCAAGTGAGACTCCTTACCTCTCTCCCACTCTCTTCACATGGTATCAGAGCTCGGTTCATGGCAAGGAGCTCAAGGAAGCAAACCAAGTTCGCAGTGTCTTGGTAAGAGGATCAATGTTGCTTTCCTTTTTTGAGTTTGGGAGTAAATCTCTGCAGGTAGCATAGCCGGAAAGTGCAAGAGTGCATTGTCTCAGATTGAGATGGCCTTCGCGGTGCAGCGAGAGGGTAGTATATGCTACGGGATAAGGTAAAGCCCTTGGTGACATTATTTTTTTGATTCGAGGCCGTTTCAAGGCCCGTTTTGGTGGTGGAAGTTTTCCGCAGGCACTCAGAAAAGTACCCTATTTTGGCTGTGCCACCATTGTTTTGCAGGTCGGTGAAAAGTTGTAGTAGAAATTGCATCGTATGCCTATGCACAGAGATATTGGGAGTGATAGAGTCATTCTTATTGCCTGTTGATGCAAAACCATCACTAGGAAGTGACTGTGTGGTCAAATACCACTTTCGTCAATTTTGCAGATCTGCCCTTGTGAGACAGAAGTTGTGTTTTTTGCAGTGACATAATATTTTTGTAGTGTTCTGTAATGGCGTCTGATGCTCTTTCATAGATAGTCACTGAAAAGCTTGACAAGAATAACTTCCAAGCATGGAAGTTTAGAATGATGAATTTCCTTAAGGGAAAAGGCTATTGGGAGTTCAATACTAGAGCTGAACAAGAACTAGTTATTCCTAATGTTCCCAATCAACAGGAGTTGCAGGCATTTAAAGGATGGCATGAGAGAGCCAGAAAGTTATGTACTGGCTGTCTATCAGTATTTCAGATTCTATGATTATGCATATTCAAGAGGCAAGCACACCGAAGAAGGTGTGGGATACTTTGATAAAAATGTACATCACAAATACGCAAGCTAGGAAAATGCAGCTCAAGCAAGAGTTGCATAATGTGCAGAGAGAAAATATGAGCATCAATGGCTACCACATGAAGGTGAAGAAGATTGCAGATGCACTTGCTTCCATTGGGTCACCAGTGGAAGATGATGATTTAGTTTCTGTGACCTTGAATGGTCTAGGAAAGGATTATGCATAGTTCCGGACATCCATTGCCATCCATGAAAAATTTCCTGATTTTGAGGAGTTGATTGCTCTTCTAATTTCTAAAGAGCAGAGAAATGGTGGTGCATCTTCTTCAGGAGGAGCTTCAAAAGAAACTGTCTTCTACTCAAATGATGGAAGAGGTAGAGGCAGAGATAGAGCAGGTCGATCTGGAGGCCATGGCAGAAATCAAAATATGCAGCAAATTCAAGAAAACTAGTCCTAATAATGGAGGAGGACGTGGTAACCTTAGAGGCAGGGGGATCCAAACAGGATGTGGTGGATGGCAAAGAGGCCAAAATGCAAATAGCAATGTTGAATGCTACTATTGTGGTAAAATGGGTCATATGGCTAAAGATTGCTATAAAAAGCAGAATGGTATTATGAATGGAAAATTGTAGCAAGGCAATTATGCATCCTCTAGTAGACAGAGTGATGATAGAAATGAGCATTTGTTTATGGTGCAGCACATGACCAATTCTATGACAATTGCAGAAGAAAGCAATGATGTGTGGTATGCTGACTCAGGTGCATCGAACCACATGACAGGTGATGCAGAATGGATGCAGGATGCAAGGAAAATGGAAAAACTAGGATTTGTGGAGACTGGTGATGAACTACACATCCTATTGTGTAGATTGGTAAAATTCCTTTGTCTATGTAGGATGGGAAAAAGAAATACTTGTCTGATGTATTTCATGTCTCGAACATCACCAAGAACTTGGTTTCTTTTGGTCAAATGGTTGAGTAGGGCTTGCAGGTCAAATTTAATCCTCATGGATGCTTTGTTGAGGATATGAAAAATAAAGGTCGCTTGATAGTAGGATGTTTACGTTGGATGCGGACATGCCTGAATTGAGTGCAGCAATGTTTGCACATGGGACCAGTGTAGTTGCAGATATTGATATCTGGCATAAACGCATTGGTCATGTTAATGTACAGTGACTTAAATTAATGCAGGCTCAAAATATTGTTGCAGGATTGCCTAAGTTCAAGGTTGCAGAAATGCGTAAGGTATGTGAAGCTTGTCAATTTGGAAACAGGCAAGGAAACCATTTCCTAGACATGTTCAAGAGAGTAAGAGGCCATTGGAACTAATCCACTCTGATGTGTGGACTACTAAAGCTGCATCTATTGAAGGCTGCCATTATTTTGTCACTTTTATTGATGACTACAACAGAAAAGTTTGGGTGTATTTTATGAAAAAGAAAAGTAAAGTGTTTGGGCATTTCAAAACTTTTAAATCTATGGTTGAAAAAGAAACAGGCTTGCAAATAAAATGCCTAAGGTCAGATGGAGGGGGAGAGTACCTCTCAAATGAGTTTGCAAGGTTCTTGCAGGAGCATGGCATAAAGTAGCAATATTCATGCAGTCATACCCCACAGCAAAATGGACTTGCAGAAAGGAAAAACAGGCATATTGGAGAGGTAGCTCGTGCCATGCTCAACAAAAAAGACCTGCTAGATTTTTATTGGGCTGAAGCAGTTGCTATAGCAGTCTACATAATGAACAGGACTCCCATTGCAGCTATACATGGCATGACGCTAGAGGAGAGGTATATTGGTAGGAAACCAAATATTTCTCATTTAAAAGTTTTTGGTTGCATTGCCTATGTTCATGTGCCAGATGAGTTGATGAGATCCAAGTTGGATCCAAAAGCTGACAAGCGCATCTTTATTGGATATTCTTTGCAATAGAAAGGGTATAGATGCTATAATCCTTCTACTCGTAAGTTTACAGTGAGCAGAGATGTTGTTTTTGATGAGATGAGCAGCTGGTATAAACCAGTAAATGTGATTGATGATGTAGATGCACAAAATGGTAATGCTGCACAGAATTCACAGCAGCAATCACAATATTAGTGGATGTGTAGTGTCCTCTAGCAGTGGTTCACATACTTCGCCATGGACAGGCAGATGGAGATCAGGAGAATCTCCTCAAAGCAATGTAGATAGTGGTATGCAAGTATCACAAAAAGGAAAAGAGAAAGTAGATCAGCCCATGGTTGATGTGAATGCAGGTCATTCTTATGTGGATGGTGAATCTAGTGGCTCTGAACAGAGCCTTGATGATGAGTTGGTATTCCTTCTATTGTTACACCTGGAGTAAGGAAGACAAGGGATGTTTTGAGAGCACCTTGTAGTGAGCTTATTCTGCACAGGTCTACCAGAGTCAAGTATCCTGTGGATAGGCTAAAGTATGATGGATTTACAGCCATTCACTATGCCTATATGGTCAAAGTGATACAAGAACCAGAACCCACTTCTTTTGAGCAAGCCATGAGAAAACAAAAATGGGAGAAAGCCATGGATGAAGAAATGGATGCCTTGGAAGCAAATGCTACATGGGAATTGGTGCCTTTGCCTAAAGTCAAGAATGCAATTGGCTACAAGTGGGTTTATAAGGTAAAGCACAATGCAGATGGTTCTGTGAGCAGATACAAGGCAAGATTAGTTGTCAAGGGGTATGCACAGACATATGGCATTGATTATGAAGAAACATTCAGTCCGGTTGTAAGGATGGCAACTATGGATGCATCGAAGGGATGGTCTTTACATCAGATGGATGTAAAGAATGCCTTCGGAGTAGCCACCAGGTTATGTGCATGATGTTCATCCTGAGTTACAGGTTAAAGAAAGCCTTGTATGGCTTGAAGCAAGCACACAAAGCATGGGCTGACAAGATAGGACAGTATCTTGTCACTATTGGTTTTCAGATTTCCACGGCAGATTTCTCACTTTATGTGAGAAAAACAGAGAAAGGTATTATGCTGCTTGTCATTTATGTTGATGATTTGATCATCACAGATGATAGTGATGAAGATATCCTTCCTGTGAAAATGCTATTAAAGCAGAAGTTTGAGATGAAGGATTTGGAAGAGCTGCGTTACTTCTTGGGCATTGAGGTGATTAGATCCACAAGTGGGATATGGCTTTTGCAGAGGCAGTATGGATTGGACATGCTATCCAAATATGGGATGATAGGCTGTAAGCCTATTTTAGTTCCTTTGGAGGAGAATGTGAAGCTGAGTTCAAATGCAGGTGAGCTTCTAGAAGACCCTACTATGTACAGATGCATAGTAGGAAGTTTGATTTATATGACTATTACTAGGCTAGGTTTGAGCTATGCTGTTGGGTTGGTAAGTCAGTTTATGTAGGCTCCAAGGAAACCGCATTTGGATGCGGCTAGATGCATACTGAGGTATGTGAAGTCCACATTGCAGTATGGACTATTTTATGAGACTGGGGTTCAGATACAGTTGCATGGATACACTCATGTTGATTGGGCTGGTAGTATTTCTGATAGACGATCTACCAGTGGATATGTGTTTTCTTTTGGGAGTGCTACAGTCACTTGGAGCAGCAAGAAACAGCCTACAGTTGCCTTGTCGAGCATACAGGCTGAATACAAGGGTGCATCAATGGCTGCATGTGAGGCAGCTTGGTTGCATAAGATGCTTTATGATATGCATCAGTCTACAGATGGGCTAGTTGTCATTTATTGTGACAACATGAGCAGTATACACTTGGCAAATAACCTAGTCTATCATGCTAGAACAAATCACATTGAGGTGCATTACCACTATGTGTGGGAGAAGGTTCTAGTAGGTTTTATTGATCTAGTTTATTCAGCACAGAGGATCAGGTAGCTGACATATTCACGAAGGCATTGGGTGCAGAGAAACTGCGCAAGTTCAGAGACCTGCTTGGTGTGCAAGAATTGGGATTGAGCTCAAGGGGGAGTGTTGAGATATCGAGCTCCACTCATGATATGCCAGGGTGACCATTGTGCATTTATGTCACCGACTTCTTAGCTGCAGATGCGGTTGGTACGCCACCCATGAATAATAGCTAGATGATAGCTATCTTTATGTACTCTAGTTAGTGGCTTAGTTAGTATGTCACCTAGGTTAGCTGAGTTTGGTTTGAGACCCATATATAGGGTTCATCTATTCCTTTTGTACTAAGAGAGAGAGTTCTTTTGGCTTTCACAACTAAGAAGAGGAAAATGGTTTCAGCTTGCACCTTTGTCTGCATTCCCCCATTGTGTATGTGAGAAAGCTGCAAGTGAGACTCCTTACCTCTCTCCCACTCTCTTCACAAACACATGACGTGTAACTTTGATATTCAAGTCACACGCAATGTACCTCAACTAACTAGTATGGATTTTTACTTGTTGACTAGTTGCATGTATGATAATGTTGAGCCCCAATATATATCTTTTGATGACAGACATAGGATCGGCTTTCAATTGGATCCTTTGTTAAAAATAAAAACACAACATCTTAGAGACTATTGAAAGGCCTTGCATAGTTTTGAAAATATAGTTTGTAAAACAATCAATCATTAGTAGACACAATGTATCACAAATTCACTACAAGGCATAAGCCCTTTTTTGACAGAAATACTGACCTTTTTTACACTAAAAAGTTTCTTTTTGATAGGTGCAAAGGTCGGTATTTACGTCGCTATAAGCATTGAAAAAGAATGGTTGCTATATAAATGTTGCTATATAGCGACATTAATAAACGTCATCATATAGCGACACTAGTAAACGTCGCTATATAGCGACATTGGTAAACATTGCTATATAGCGAGGATTAACAGAAGCTTAAAAAAAGCATTAGTGGGGCTAAACAGGGCCACATCAAGCCTTGTTTTGCCCACTAATGTTTTTTATTTAATAATTATTAAAAAAAAATTTTGTTACAAAATTTCCCTTATGGAAAGGATGATACAAAATCGCTCAAATGAACTGAGTGATAGAAGCATATACATGTCAATGATATACAACATTGTTTGTTACAAAATTACCTTTTCGAAAAGGGTGATACAAAATCAATCAAATGAGACGATATACAAAAGCATATACATGGCGAAGTATATGCAAACTACTACTAATAATACTACTACTACTACTTTTCATCCGAATCATTGTCGTCATCGTCCTCGTCCTCGTTGCATTGGCCTGATCCCTGGCCCTTGTGAGCTGCACCTGATCCCTGGCCCTCGTGAGCTATGCCTAATCCTTGGCTCTTGTTGAAGATGTGTAAGCCTAATCCCTCATCATCATCGCTCACCTCCACGCTGATGGGACATTTGAGCTTTGATTCTAAGATTGAAACTGTATTAATTGGAAATTAGATTGGAACTTAAAGAATAAAACAATTTAAAAAGTGAGATTACAAGTAGGTGTAGACTTATACCATGCAAGCAGCCACCTCAGCCCAATTGATCGTCGCTCCCAGTGCCTCCTGCTCAATAAGCCACGACTTTGTTCCTACGCAAAACGTGCATCTCGTCTCTATGTCTATAGGAAGGTGACCCATCGCAGCTTACTGTGGGCCCAATTTACAAGAGTTAGATAAAGTGCATGCAATATGTAGTAAAACAAATAGAACAATACATTAAATGAGAAGAAGTAGACTTACCACGATTGCCTCGAATGCCGTCCGCCTACCAAAGTGCGAGGTATTTACGGAGTCTAGCTGTCTCCTCATAGTCCTCCTCTCACCCTCAAACATTTCAGGATGGTCCCTATACTACTTCTTGAAAAACTTCCAATCAACTTTGTCTGCCCAGCTGAGTTTAGCCTTCTCCTTTGCGATGGAAGTACACAAGGTTGACCTATGATGCTTCAAGAGGACCCCCATGCGCTCTTCCATGTAATTTGAATTGAACTCCCAATTTTAGGGTATTGTCTTTTCAATTCATCGATGGTTGCCTGCTTCTTTCCCTCATCTTGGTACCGCCAGTCAATAGCTATGCTGCTCCTGAAGTGGTGGCTCATCAACCGCCTCATGGTGGCCATCATTGCTGCACCCTTTTTATTTTCTATTATCTCTCTAGCAATCATGATTTCATAGGACATGTCCTCGACCAGGTAAGGAGGACTCATGGTAGTGGCAGAGTCAGAGTGAGTGCTTTCAGAGCGAGGAGTAGCAGTGGGAGTAGGAGAGGGCAATGGACCTGATTGGTACTGGGTCTCGGGACCAAGTGGAGACCTATAGGGATGTGAGTGTGCTGACTAGTCTACATCTCCTGAGTCAGCACAACATAAGCGACCCCTCATACTCTTCCTTCCCTTACGATGGGCATGCCCAGGTGATGACCCCTTAGTCGAAGGGGTTAGAGGGGACGACTGGACAATAGGTCTAGCCATCCATGTAGGAGAGGGATTTGCTGAGGTCCTTTGGAATGGTAGAGAGAAGAATGTCGCTACCTCTGCATCGGTCATCAATGCGACAAACTCGTCGGACTCTCGACAAAGCCATGGGCTACTAGCAAAGTAGTTCCCCGATGGGTAGTCATAGTGCTACGTCCGAGCGGAGTCAGGCCAAGGGTAGTCACAAGGGTAGGCCCCTGAGGTGTCACGTGAGTGGAATCAAAGTCCTCAGGAGAATAGAGATCATGATGTCTCCTCTTACAAGGGTTTTCGTACTCGACGGACGTGCGATGTGATCCCATGTCTAATTTGGGGGGATTGGACAAACTTAGACACAAACACCGAAACAAAAAACAAAAAACAAGAGCGGGTAAGAAGCAGAAAGCATACGAGGGAAAGCTCATGCATAAGAGAAGGAGAAGCATAAGAGAAGGAGAGGGGAAAAGAAGAGAAAGAAAAGGGGAAAAGAGATTGAAAGAGGGGAAAAGAACCAAATATGCATAAGAAAAAAAAGAGAGAAAGCATATGCATAAGAGAAAAAGAGAGAAAGCATATGCTTATGCTTATGCATAAGCATATGAGCATATCCTCATGCATAAGCATAAGCATAGGCATAGGCATAGGCATGTGCTTATGAAAAGAAGAGAAAAAGAGAGGGAAAAAGAAGAGAAGGAAAGGAGAAGGAGAAGGAGACATATGCTCATGCATAAGCATAAGCATAAGAGAAGAAAAAACATATGCATAAGAGAAAAAGATAGAAAGCATATGAATGAAAGAGGGGAAAAGAGATTGAAAGAGGGGAAAAAGAAGAGGGAAAAAGAAGAGAAGGAAGAGGAGAAAAGAGATTGAAAGAGGGGAAAAGAGATTGAAAGAGGGGAAAAAAGAAGAGGGGAAAAGAGCATAAGCATATGAGAAGGAAGAGGGGAAAAGAGATCGAAAGAGGGGAAAAAGAAGAGAGGAAAAGAGCATGAGCATAAGAGAAGGAAGAGGGAAAAAGAGCATAAGCATAAGAGAAAAAGAAAGAAAGCATATGCTTATGCTTATGCATGAGCATATGAGCATAAGAGAAAAAGAGAGAAAGCATAAGCTTGTGCTTATGCATGAGCATATGAGCATATGCTCATGCATAAGCATAAGCATAGGCAAATACATATGCTTATGAAAAGAGGAGAAAAAGAGAGGAAAAGAAGAGAAAGAAGAGGGGAAAAGAGATTGAAAGAGGGGAAAAGAGATTGAAAGAGGGAAAAAGAAGAGAAGGAAGAGGTGAAAAAAGAAGAGGGGAAAAGAGCATAAGCATAAGAGAAGGAAGAGGGGAAAAGAGATCAAAAGAGGGGAAAAAGAAGAGAGGAAAAGAGCATCAGCATAAGAGAAGGAAGAGGGAAAAGAGCATAAGCATAAGAGAAAAAGAAAGAAAGTATATGCTTATGCTTACGCATGAGCATATGAGCATAAGAGAAAAAGAGAGAAAGCATAAGCTTGTGTTTATGCATGAGCATATGAGCATATGCTCATGCATAAGCATAAGCATAGCAAAATACATATGCTTATGAAAAGAGGAGAAAAAGAGAGGAAAAAAGAGAGTGGAAAATAAGACAAGGAAGAGGGGAAAAGAGATTGAAAGAGGGAAAAAAGAAGAGGGGAAAAGAGCAAAAGCATAAGAGAACGAAAAGCATATGCATAAGAGAAAAAGAGAGGAAGATTATGCTTATGCTTATGCATGAGCATATGAGGAAAAGAGGGGGGGAAAGAGGGAGGAAAAGAGGAGAAGAGGGAAAGAAGAGGGAATAAGAGAAGAGAGGGAAAGAGAGGGTTCCTACGCCCCTCACTATAGCTAGCGCTTAAGGCATTAGCTGTAGGCCAATGCAAATAACAAAAATAACAGAAGGGAAAAAGAAGAAGTACTTTCTTACCTGGAAAAGTCCCGAACCATGTTTCGTGGACTAGCCCTACAAAGGTGCAATACTATCTTGATCTTGCCAAATCTTGCTAAATCTTGCAACCAAAATTTAATGGCCCTTTAATGGGCCGCCGCTTTTAAAATCCCCTCCTAATCTTGTTCCATCTTCCTCGCCATCTCCTTCTCCCCCATCCTCGATGATCCCCTCTTGCTAAAGCAAGACTCTCTCCACCTCTTCCTCTTCAAACGCTGATGTGGATCTGTCAAACGCACCGTGGAGGTTATCAAAGCTAGAGATTGCAATCGCCTGGGTATTTTTGTTTATATGAATGCCACAAAGCAAATTTGAAAATGCTATTTTGGCATCGGGTACAACAAGATGTTGTATGAATGTAGCCTCTATGGTTTTAATACCATGGTTTGATATGACTTAGTAAGGTTTTTCATGGAAGAAAAAAAGTGGAAAGGTCTTCTATAAATGTGTCAAAGAAGAATGATATTTCCATCTTTTGCTTCTCTAACAATCAAGACATGGAAAAAGTGGCAAGGCCAATCGTGAATGTGGCCGAAAGCATGGTGTTTTAGTTTTCTCTTCTCTACTCCTTCTCTAACAATAAAGACATGGGAGAAATTACTAAGTCTCAGATATACATTGTTTAAACAAGTTTCCAATCTTTCACATAAGAAAGCTCTAGATGTTTGTATTTGGCAAGAAATAAACATTATATATCATCATTGAATGCTTTGTAAAATTGGCTAATCTATCATCCCTTCTCCTAGCTAAAACACCCATACATATGGTTTTGTAAAAAATTGAAAGATATAAAGCATTTATAAAAGCTCCCAATCTTTCATGTAGTATTTTTATAAAGGTTGTTTCCTCGGGGGGTCACTCGTCATATGTAACCCTATCATGTGAGTTCAACAGATGGGTTTTTATTAATTCAATTACTTATAGATTTATATATACATAAGGAAGTAATTTAATACCCAAAGGTTAATATACAAAAGGGTGTTTTATATTGAAAATTGTCTAGAAGCTTGCAACATGTCACATGGATATTTGCGTAGAGTGGCTTATGTCATGGGACATTTTGAAATGCTATTACTGGCATTTTCCGTTTGAAAATGAGTAAGCACTGCTCTTGCATTTTCTTGAGTTCTAGAGAATTCTAAAAACCTTTTCTCTTTATTGCTCTTTTTGGCCTTTGCATTAGGATGAGGTTAGGATACTATGCTTTCTTGAATTCTAGAGAATTCTAAAAACCTTTTCTCTCTTTATTGCTCTTTTTGGCCTTTGCATTAGGATGAGATTATGATGCTATGATTTTCTCTCTTTATTGCTCTTTTTTGGCCTTTTCATTAGGATGAGATTAGGATGCTATGAGGATGCTATGCTTTCTTGCATACATTGATCTCTAATCTTGATGAACACCATTAATTTTGAATTTATTTTTTGAAAATTTTTTATCCCATCACTCTCTTTTTTTTTCTTTCTATCCACAAAGGGATTGCATTGAATCAATGGTGGAGGACTATTTTTGCAGTTGATGCCTCTTATACTTGACTTTCTTTAGTTCTACTTAGTCTATTTAGCACTTCCTTTGTAAAGATCCTTCAGGCTCTCAAACAATTGATCTATTATTTAAAAAAGAATAGATAGTGGAGAGCCACTTCTATAATTAAATCCATTGGATAAAACCTATGAGAGTAAAGAAGTAAGGTATTTATTTTTAGATAGCCCTATTCAAAAGGATTCACCCACTTGGGAAAATATAGTATCCATATAGCAATAAGGGATCAAAGCAAAAGGAAAATTTTTCATTGAGTGAGAATCCCATTATGCTTGAGGGTTTCTCACGCACTTGTGCCTAGAGTTGTAGATTAGCAAGTACCATGAGCATCACTACTAGTGATAGTTTGAACTAAAATATGGTAAACATGATCAATTCAAAGTAAATGAAAGAATAAAACTATTTCTAGGTTAGGAGAAGATAAGCCCTTGTGTCTGGTACATTGAGAGCTAAAGAAGGCTCTTATATATGGTATCTTCAAAGATTAAAGAATACCCTTTCTAGCTTCTTAGACCATATCTTTTCTCGAGGTATTATATATGCTACACAATGCCTAGAAATGGCATCTTGTTGTTTATGGCATATGCTATACTCATGCTACACAATGCCTAAAAATGCCTAGAAATGGCATCTTGTTGTTTACGACATCTAGTGGTGGATTAGTTATTAGAAGGACAATGCTAAAATCTCCTCGAGTTGTCATGGATGTGGTTGTACATAGGTGTTAGCATGGCATTGGAGCATAGGTCCTAAATGCACTTATATTGTAGTGATACATGCAGTGATGAAGCAATGTGCATATATAATTTATATTATTGTCATGTATTAGATGCTAATTTTGTGATGAAGGGATGTAGAAAACTGGAAGATGTGGCTACTTGATTGTTTTCTTTGTTGCAATCTATTATGAGTTGCATTCTTCTTGGCAACTTATTTTCCATTACTTTTGGTCTACATATTCTTGACATAGGTGGAGTGTATCAGAGTGTGGTATGACATTAAGGCTGTTTTTTTTTTACTAATATTTTTCCAAGAGCGTCTCATGGTACAACTTATAGAACATATAGATGACTAGAATTCATAACATCGCATGAAGAGAAATCTTTGTTTCCAGATTGCAAAGTTCTAGAGATCTGTTTAATGGTCCTTATTGTAGTTTTGCACTGTTTTGCATAGTGTATCTTGAACATAATGAGTACCGTTTTGTGAGCATGTTGTTGAGAATTTGTAACTCTTGTTATCTAGATGATATGAGAGTGATTCAAGCACCTATATTTTTCATTTTATAAGTAAAAAATTCACATGCATAAAACCAATTCACATTAAATTTCACAAATTGGCATTAAGGTATTGGCACTTCTGCTTAACAAAAGATGACATAAGCTATTTTGATTAACATAATGTATAGTAATAATGAAACCTAGCATAATCTAACAAGAAGTAGCTAACCTAATGTACACAAGGTTGAGGGTGGCACAAGGAAACCTATTGAACCACCTCCCTTTCACCATAGCTAGGAATCTTGGCTCAACCTTGGTAGACGACAGGGCAATCACATGGCTAGGCGAGTTGAAGCAACGGACGAGCAGAGGTTGGTGTAGGGGGGAGAGCAAATGCTCGCCAAGAGGGCTACTACTGCCATGAGGCAAGGGGAGGCACAAGGCATTGCTAGCAGGACTGGGAGAGAGTGGGACAAAGAAGGCCAAGGGGCATCCACCATGGTTATATGCCTGTGAAAGGGAAAAATAATTTTCACAAATCTTTGGTGTGTGTGGAAACTATGGAAAATATGCATTGGTCCACATGTACTTTTGGCCATCAATTAGCTATTGCCTTGTCAAGATTTTTAATTCTTCACATTGATTCCACCCATTACAAGCTATGGATCTTATGGGGTGGAATCTGCATTTGCTAAATGCCTATATCTCCATCCTCTTCCGTCTATCATCTCTACACTAATGATAATGTGACTCTTGTGTTCATAACCTATCTGCCATCAACGATCACAAAGTTTCATTTATTTAGCTAGGGCCCTAGCACCCATTACTCTACAGGAGACCTTTTGTCTCACCCTGCCCTACTCCTCCCCCTCCTCTTTTGTAGTGTGCCTCTCGCGTAGAGCAATGATAGGAAACTTGATCTACTCTTGGCTAGAGAGGTAGCCATTGTTGTAAGGTTCAATGTCGCCTCATATTGGAGCCTTGGTGCCTCCATGATGAGCATCACAGCTCTGTCTACTAGCTCCAATCATTAGTCATGCCTTCTAATAGAACACCATTGTAACACATAAAATTAAGCATACTAACCAAAACATCCTAAATGACATGCCAAAATCCCTTGTAAAATTCAACAATGAAGCCATCTTGTTTTAGAACGTTCTCACAAGTCCTCTCCCATTCACTATCAACCATAGGGGAAGAATTGTCGATGATGGAATCGCAAAATCAATCCAACCATGATGTCTAGGTTGTGCAATATCGTGAGAATATTCTTGAAATATGGAATAAAATGGTATCTGAATAACATGGTTGCTAGCTCTCTACAAGCTATGAAGGTGCAATATTATCTTGATCTTGCCAAATCTTGCTAAATCTTGCTGCCAAAATTTAATGGCCCTTTAATGGGCCGCCGCTTTTGAAATCCCCTCCTAATCTTGTTCCATCTTCCTGGCCATCTCCTTCTCCTCCATCCTTCATCCTTCTTCCTCTTTAAACATTGATGTGGATCTCTCAAAGGCCGCCCCTTCCTTGAGCTTGCAATGATTTACATCTCATTCCTCCTCATTTCATTTTGAAACCCCCCAGGACAAGCCAGGCCAGGCACTGCTGCATGTTTTTCCAATAAAGGTTTTCCATCATTGGCCTATTCTAATTACTTCTAATAACTTTGACTTTGATGCTTGTTTCATCTGCGCTAGGCATACCATAGACGAAAAAAAGACAGTAGGATAGAACATGAGAGCTGTTATGCATTTTTCATTCTAAGGTTTTGAAACCTTAGATTTATGCCACATGGCAGTGGATAAGTGTTGACTCCCATTTCTCACTCATCGGTTGGGATTTTGGAGTTCTGGTAGAAGAGAGATATTTGCAGATTTTCTTGCTGAGTCCGATTATGCAATGGCGCCCATGTTTTGAGGCATCTCTTAGGTTCTATTTTCAGTAGCGGTCATTACCGTGGGACTATGATTTCTTGAGCATATCTTATGCAGATCACTCTGGTTGCAGTGAGCAGTGTGCGCTCATTCGTGGTATGCATTGGGTTGCAGTGGATGATTTATAGGCCATTTGGATGCATTGCGGTCCTTATTGGATGCGCTGATAAACCCAAATTGCCTTGTGGGATGCTATTTTTTATGGACGCTTTGCACATGGATGCTATTTTATGCTGAGGGACAGCTTTGACACATTGCAGATGATGCACTGATAGTGCTATGCTCTCTTGGATGAGATATTATTGATGCATATGCCAGTGGATGGTGTTTATGCTTGAGTCATTTGGCACTTATTGGCATTTTCTTTTGGGTCGGATTTGCTCATATGGATGCATAGTATATGCACATGAGTCAGATGCATCTTTTGATGCTTTGAGCTTTGAGTTTTGGTGATATTTCACTCTATTGTGGCATACACATTTGGGTGCACCTAGTATTTGGTGTGATTCTCTCTTGCAGGCACTAGCATTTGGGATTTTGTTTCATTTGCATCATGGCATTCTCTTCCATGTCTGAAAAGGAGTTTTTCAGCGTTAAAAAGTTTGATGGGACAAACTTTTCTTTGTGGAAAGAACAAATAAGGGATGTGCTTATTCAAAAGAAGCAGATTAAACCCTTGGCAGGGATTAAAGCTAAGCCTGCAAATATGTTTGAGGATGATTGGAATGAGTTGGATGCATTAGCAAAGTCTACTATTTGACTTCATCTTGCAGAGTCAGTTTATTTCACAGTAGTAAATGAGCAGACTACGGAAGATTTGTGGAAGAAACTGTGTGCCACTTATGAGAAGGAAACTACCTCCAATAAAGTTTACCTCATGAAGAGGTTGTTTGAGCTGCAGATGAAGGAAGGGGTCTCCATTGCTTCTCACTTGAATGAATTCAATATTATTTTCAGCCAGCTTCAGGCTCAGAAAATGAATTTTGATGCGGAGACTAAGGCAATATTTCTCTTATGTTCATTGCCATCCTCATGGGATACCTTCCGTACAGCTGTCAGTAACTCTGCACCTGGTGGAGTACTGAAATTTGATGATGTTGTGGGTAGCTTGTTGGCTGAGGAGATTAGACGAAAGTCTATGGACAGCAACAAGCAGGATGCCGCCTTAAATGTGCAAAGGGGCAGATCACAGTTCAGGGGGAAGTCCCAAGAAAGTAGGAAGTCATGTAGCAAATCCAGGGCACGGAACATTGAGTGTTACCATTGTGGCAAGAAGGGCCATATGAAAAAGGATTGCTACAAGCTGAAAAGAGAGCAAAAGGATAAGAAAAAGAATGCAAATCGGGGTGCAAATCAAAAGGAAGAGAGTCCAAGGGAGGACAAAGGAAAAGTGAAGATCGAGGAGATCAATGCAGTCACACATGATAGTGACAATGATGTTCTGTTCATGTCTAGTTTATCTACAGAGTTGCTTACCACTTCAGATGATGCATATTCCCAGGATTGGATTTTGGATTCTGGTGCTTCATTCCATGTTACTCCCCATAGGGAATGGTTCTCCACTTATGACAGTGGAAAGATAGGTTGTGTGCATCTTGGAAATGACTATGCATGTGACATAGTGGGAGCAGGTGACATAAAGTTTTCTTTTGCAAATGGGTCTGCATTTGTTTTGAAACATGTGAGACATGTGCCTAAGCTGACCAAGAGTCTTATTTCAGTGGGTCAGCTAGATGATGCTGGTTTTCACACCACTTTTGGCTTTCAGAGTTGGAAAATTCAGAAGGGCTCTATGCTTTTGGCCAGGGGTGCCAAGTGTGGGACTTTGTATCCCTTACATGTATCAGGGGTATTTGATCATGTTGTTGCAATAACCGAGCAGCCAAGCACTTCTTTGTGGCATTGCAGGTTGGGGCACATGAGCCAGAATGGAATAAAACTCTTATGCCGTTTGGGTTATGTACCGCATTTGAGTTTCTCTGATTTTGAATTTTGTGAGCATTGTCTCTATGGAAAGCAGACTAAATCAGCCCATAAAAGAAGGGGAAAGAAAGAGTTTGAAATGCTTGATTTGGTGCATTCAGACATATGTGGTCCCATGCCTACACAGTCATTAGGTGGGGCTGAATACTATGTGACATTCATTGATGATGCAACTAGGAAAGTGTGGGCTTATGCTATAGCTCGGAAGAGTGATGTGTTCCAGGTATTTCAGAAATGGCTGGCCTTGGTTGAGAATCAGTCAGGTAGAACGCTTAAATGCCTACGGACTGACAATGGTGGAGAGTATCTCTCTCATGACTTTCAGCATTTCGGTGATACACGTGGGATTAAGAGGGAGCTCACATCCCCTCGTACTCCAGAGCAAAATCTAGTTGCAGAAAAGATGAACCATACCATTCAAGAAAGGTTGCAATGCATGCTTTCCAATGCAAGTCTTTCTGGTGGTTTTTGGGCTGAGGCAATGAAGACTGCAGTGCATGTGATCAATAGATCACCTAGTAAGAGTTTGGATGGTGGTAATCTTGAAGAGGCATGGAGCAGCAAGAAGCCCTCTTACTCTCATTTGCGTATATTTGGGTGTAAAGCATATGCACATGTGCCAAAAGAGCTTCGAAAGAAGCTAGATCCTAAGTCTAGGAAATGCATCTTTCTGGGTTATGGTGAAAGTGGAGAGATGGGCTATCGTCTCTGGGATCCAGAAGCAAAGAAGATCATACGCAGCCATGATGTGGTCTTCAATGAGAAGAAGATGCATAAGGCACCCATGAGGGATGTGGAAATGAGGAGAATCACTTTCCAGGATGTGAATCCACCTGTATATGTTGATAGACCTGAAGAGGCATGGAGCAGCAAGAAGCCCTCTTACTCTCATTTGCGTATATTTGGGTGTGAGGCATATGCACATGTGCCAAAAGAGTTTGGATGGTGGTATTCCTGAAGAGGCATGGAGCAGCAAGAAGCCCTCTTACTCTCATTTGCGTATATTTGGGTGTGAGGCATATGCACATGTGCCAAAAGAGCTTCGAAAGAAGCTAGATCCTAAGTCTAGGAAATGCATCTTTCTGGGTTATGGTGAAAGTGGAGAGATGGGCTATCGTCTCTGGGATCCAGAAGCAAAGAAGATCATATGCAGCCATGATGTGGTCTTCAATGAGAAGAAGATGCATAAGGCACCCATGAGGGATGTGGAAATGAGGAGAATCACTTTCCAGGATGTGAATCCACCTATATATGTTGATAGACAGCAAGCTGTCCATGCACCAAATGTGCAAGAAATGGTACCACCAAGTACTCCCACAGGTATACAATCAAGGGTAGATGATGGATCATCTATTGGTGGAAATGATGAGCCAAATGTGGCTGATATGCAGGTGGGACAGCAAGCTGAAATGCCTTTGTGAAGATCATCTAGAGTGTCTAGACCGCCTGATAAGTTTGTTCCAGGGGTAGACTATGTGATGCTTACTGATTGCGGGGAGCCTTCTTGCTACAGAGAGGCTATGATGCGTGAAGATCAACGCAAGTGGGAGTATGCTATGCAATCAGAGATGAGTTCACTTATGAAGAATAAGACTTGGGACTTGGTTTCTTTGCCACATGGAAAGAAAGCATTGCCATGTAAATGGGTCTACAAAATGAAGGTCACAGGTGATGATGTGCCTAGGTACAAGGCCCGTTTGGTTGCTAAAGGGTTCAAGCAAGAGAAGGGTATGGACTTTGATGAGATATTCTCTCCGGTTGTGAAGATGACCACACTTAGATGCATGCTTGGACTAGTGGCATCAGAGGATATGGAGCTTATGCAGATGGATGTCAAGACAGCTTTCTTGCATGGGGATTTGCATGAGGAAATTTACATGGTGCAGCCGGAAGGCTTTGAAGAAAAGGGCAAAGAGCATTTAGTTTGCAAGCTGAAGAAGAGTCTCTATGGTCTTAAGCAAGCGCCTAGAGAATGGTATCATAAGTTTGGTGCTTTCATTCGGTCCCAGGGTTTTAGAAGGAGTGAAATTGATCACTGCCTCTACACTAAAAGGGCTAAGGATAGTAGCGTGATAATCCTGGCACTATATGTGGATGATATGCTATTGGCTAGCAAGAATACTTATGAGCTAGATGCATTAAAGGCCAAGTTGCATGAGGCCTTTGATATGAAGGATTTGGGATTTGCAGGTCATATTCTTGGTATGCGCATCACGCGTGATCGGAGTAGGAAACTCCTTTGGCTTTCACAAAAGGAGTATGTTACAAAAGTATTGCAGCGTTTCAATATGGAGGGGGGGAAGGCAGTGAGTACTCCATTGCCTCCATATGTGAAACTGAGTCACACACAGATAGTCCCAAATCAGATGAGGAGAGGGCCATGATGGCCAAGGTTCCTTATGCATCAGCAGTTGGGAGTCTTATGTATGCTATGATAGCTACTAGACCAGACATTGCATTTGCAGTGGGAGTTGTTAGCCGGTATATGGCTAATCCAGGAAAGAGGCATTGGGAGGCAGTTAAGTGCATCATGAGGTACATGAAGGGTACAAAGGAGATGTGCATCTGCTTTGGTAAAGGAGACATGCGTGTACTTGGGTACACAGATTCAGACTATGCAAGGCATGTGGATAGTAGGAGATCCACTTTTGGTTATGTGTTCACCTTTGCAGGTGGTGCAGTGGCGTGGATGTCTCGCACACAGAAGTGCGTTGCTTTGTCTACCACAGAAGCTGAGTATGTTGCAGCCACAGAGGGTTGCAAGGAGGCTATATGGCTTGATCAGCTAGTGGGAGATTTGGAAATTCATATAGGTGTACCGACATTGCATAGTGATTCCATGAGTGCTATTCAGCTAGCACGGAATCCGGTCTTTCATGCAAAGACCAAACACATTGAGGTCAGGTACCATTTCATCAGGGAGGTACTTGAGGACAAGCGGATAGAGCTTGTCAAGGTTCATACAGATGATAACCCTGCAGATATGCTGACGAAGAGTCTACCTAGTCAGCGGTTTTAGTATTGTCATGTATTGATGGGCATTGGATAGTATGCTCACTGGTTGTTCTCCCTTAAAGGCACATTGTCCTTTAAGTGGGAGGTTGTGGGGGTTAAAGGTCACTGTGCCTTAACCCCAGTTATGTACAATACTCAAACACATATATAAATGAATGAAAAAAGAAGATTAGGGTGGTTCTGCACCCACCAAAACTTATGTGGCTCTCTGCCTCTCTCTCTCCTTCTCTCTCCTTCTTTCGTTCTTGCTTCCGTTGAGATCACTCTCAATGAGGGAGGAGAAGACGACACCAATGTACAAGCTGCTTTGCCTTCGCAATCGACCATTCATCCTCTTTTCCAATATTTAGTGCGAATGTGAACAAGCGATTAGAACAAGCAAGTAAATCGGCAAGCCATTCATCGAGGTACTTGGTCTCTACGATCCTCTCATTTGGTGCATAACATCAAAATATGGTAGAGTTAGGATAACGTGGTTACTACCATCCCTTTACGGTTTATTGGAGACTTGAAATCAGACCACTCTTCTCATGATGTAATTTTTGTGGGCACCCTTACCTTTAGAAGGTTTTGTTCTTCATGCTCCCAGCTTGGTTTTGGTTGTTCTGTCTTCGCTTGCCTGACTCCTACTGACTCCTTTTCTAGTTGAGCCGCTCTCGGGGCCTGAGGATAATCTCCATCATATCCTGTTCGTTGTTTGCTCATGGTGCTAAGAAGCCGCTGAGCTAGAAGTGGGGATTGTCTAGCTCATGGGACCCTCTCCTCTCGAACGTCGAACCTATGAACACCAAACCTAGCCCTCCCTTTAGCATGCCCTCATTTACCATGCCCTCTCTGTCAGACGTCAGAGAATTTGAAATGTCTGACAAAGCAATATGTAACTATTAAAAGAAGAACATAAGAATAAAACCAATGACAATCTTGCTAATATCCAGCCCATTAAAAGTCAGTGAATGCTGATGATTTGTGACCCACGATATAAATGAGTGATAGAGAGTAGAAAGGGGCGTACATGAATGGGGAAGATCTAGCGCATTTTATAACAACCACTGACTCTCTGGAAGCTTTGAAGACAATACCATCATTGTAGTAAAAACACACTATTCAAAATTTTTGGACTTGTGTAAAGTCCAATTTGAGAAATGGACTAAAAAACAGTCCAAAAATTTTGAATATACTAGTAATGTTGTTTTTTGAACTAGATTTGACAACTCAAAACAAAAGATTTGATGATTAAGTACTAAGAACATCAATGCATAACCAAATCTCTTACAGAGGTGGTCTACATAAACATCTTCATAACTTCACAAAAATCTCTTACAAAGGTGGTCTACATAAACATCTTCATAACTTCTTGTGAATTGAGCTACTCTCTTAGAAAGGTGGTGTAAATTTAAACACCTTTATGTATAAGTAGTGTGCACACACCTTTATGACCATTTCTTTTTGAAAGGTGGTGTACATAAACCCCTTCGAAAGGTAGTGTAGATAAATCCTTTTATGTGTAAATGGTGTACATATACACCTCACTTGGTATGAAAAAACACCTTTAACTATAAAAATACATTTGACATAAAGTTTAAAATACACCATTAAGTATAAAATGGAGCTCATAAACAATCTTTATACACAATAATGAGAGTAAAGAAATTAAAAAAGTAGTAAACTTTTTATTAGATATTCGCTTTACATAGAAGTTCAAAACTTGTGATTACAAACTCGTCAGCCATCATGTTACTCAGTACCAATGTCCTCAATGCCAGGCCCTTGACTACTAGGGTCCTGACTAATAGGCTACTCTCAGAATGGAGTCTCAGTAGCAAGGTCCTCAGTAGTTTGCTCTTCAGTTCTAAGCACCTGACTAGTAGGCTGCTCTAGAGTCTCATGGCCAAGTTCTTGGTGAGTAGGGACCTGGCTACTAGGTTCCTAACTAGTAGGCTGCTCTGGAGTCTGTAAGGTCATGGTTGAAGAACCATCTACGCCTCCTGGTAACTCCTCCTAGTCATGCTTTGCCTCGTCCATAACTTCTTTGAGTAAGTCTTCCTTGCTTGATCCACTTGCATGTCCTTCACCCAAGATCAAGGGTGCCTTCCTCACTTTTAATTTCAAGGGAAGTGCTTCCACCTCTTTAGCCTTACCTTTTCCTGTGACGTGTTGTACTACTACTTCTTGCTGCCGCGAGCCTTCCCGTATGATGAGTGGAACCTCCTTGACTCTAGTTGACAATTGATGACCCTTATTCTTTGTGCAGATTTCTTCTTGGCATAAGTCATCAGATGCAGAGCTTTCATCCTCATCATCACCTGAGCTAGAATCATCACCCTCAGACTCACTACCCTCGTCTTCGACATTTTTCTCACTACCCTCTTCTTTGACATTTTCCTCTTCAAAGAAGGTAGTGCAACTATAATATGTCAAAGAACTCAATTTGATGGGGGGTATCAATGGCATTTACATTTCTAGCTTGGCATAGCAATTTCTCAGTAGCAAAACCCATTCGATACAATGCTACTTCCAACCCATCATTTAGTAAATTCTTTGTCATCTCTAGTATCACATCAGGATCCATCGGCTTTCTGTAATCCACCATTGCTGCATCAAGCTTAACCTTATTGTCCTACATCTTTCCAAGAATCTATTCTTTGCCAGCATGTATCTCTTCTCGATGTTAGTCCCATATCAGCTTTGGTACAAAGCCTCTCCACGAACAAAGTCACTCCTTCTAAAGTTCTCAAAAGCATCAAGAAAGTCCATGCGCTTTTAAAATGTGACATCAGGCAATGTAGGATCATCTTCTTGAAGTCTCTTAAACGCCATAGGATGAAGAGTGATATTAGTGGCAACTGGAGTTCTTGTTTTCCTCGTATCTTCATACAATTTGCATGCAAATGTCTTATCTAGCTTTCTTTGATTTGTGAACAATGAAGCTCGATCAATTAGCATTGTGGCCACGCTGAATTGTGAAAATCCCCAAATGTACCCCTCATTCTCTGGAGGATGTAAGTCTGCCACACTTATAGAAAATTCTTCGAGACTTGTATCTTCTTCTTGCGGATCCTCCTGTTCATCGCTATTCAATTTTTCGCCTGGTTTTAAATAACCTGCACTTGAACGATCTGCACGTGGAGTAGGAGTTATTTTTGCTCTCTTTCTAGAAATAGCTATCGAACTTGAATCTGCTCCACGATCACTCCTTGTTCCTGTAGTTGCAGCGGTCGATGGTATAGGTACAGTTGGAGATACTGTAGTTATTGCCACAAATATTGTAGTTACTCTTGCCGGAGTTACCATAGCTATCGCCACAGATATTGGCGGTACTTGAGGGTTACATGTTATAGATGGCGTACTTACTGCTGCACTTACTACTGCTGAAGGTACATTACCACCACTTGGAAATGCATCCCATATTTTCTTCAATGCTTCTAAGGCACTAAGTAATTCTTGGGATCCCTCAATTGAATCTGGTAAGGGCTTCAAGAAGTGCTTGTGAGTAACTCGTAACTGTAAACCACCTCGTCATTCTTTCCTTTGCACACAACTTCTATCAAATTTTTTTCTTTAATGTTGATGTTTGAGACCATGCCACCATTTCTTACTGCCTCTGGAGAATATTTCACGCTTGATACATTCTCTGCAGTGATCACCAAAAAATACTTTGATTTGCGCTCCATAAATACCAAGCATGTTCAAGGTATTTGAAAGACACCTTGGAACCAAAACTAGAAGCCATAATTTTTTGAAAAACAATCAAAAATAAAAAATGAGAATTACAATGATTTTCAAACTCAAAATATTAAATAAAATTTTAATTAAATATTATTTTAAGTTTTATTTATTTTTAATTTTTAAAATAAAATAAAATAATTTATTTTTTGTCTTTTTTAATTTTTTATTTTAATTAATTAATTTATTTTCATATTTAAAATTTAATTTAATTTTTAAAATTTTTTTAAAGTTTTATTTATTTTAACTTTTTTATTTTTTAAAAATAAATTAAGTTAATTAATTTTTTTCGTGTTTTTTGTCCTTTTTTAAATTAAATTAAATTAATTTTTTTGTCTTTAAAAATAAAATAAAAATTAAAAGCCCTAGGTAGGGGAGGGATTAACCCTCAACTCGTTGCGTGCGCAATAGGTTGGGGGTTAATCCCCTCCTCTCCTCTTGCCTCCCCCCATCCCGCCTCTCCCTTTCTCTTTCTTTGCCTCCCCTCCCGTCTGCGCCCTCTCGTCGAGCCCCTCTCTTCCCTCCCGCCTTTCCCTCCCATCTGCGCCCTCCCCGCCCTCTCGTCTCCTTGCCTGCCTCTTCTCCCTCCTCCCTCCCACCTCCCTGCCTACCTCCTCTCCTCCTCCCTCCCGCCTCCCCGCCTGCCTCCTCCCTCCAGACTGCCCTCTCCTCTCCCTCCTCCCTCCCCTCTTGTCCTCCTCATTGCTCCCTGCCTAAATAAAGAGGGAGAAGAGGGGGGAAGCGGGAGGAGAGGGGAAGGGAGCGGAGGGAGGAAGGGAGGGGGCCAACGGGAGGGGAGGCGAGGAAGGGGGAGGGGGCGACGGGATGGCGGGAGGAGAGGAGGAAGGGGGGGTTAACGGCCGAGGAAGAGGGAGGGGAGGCGGGGAAGGTAGGGCGGGGAGGGGGTGAGAGGGGGGGTTTACCCCCATCTGTTGTCCCCCCTCCCCCCCATCCTCTCGCCTCCCCTCCCCCTTCCCCGCCTCGCCCCCCCACCCTCCGTTCCCCCCCACCCACCTGTTGCATGTGCAACAGGTGGGGGGGATTAACCCCCCCTACCCGCGCCCTCCCCCTCCCTGCCTCCCCTCCCCGTGCCCTCCCCCTTCCCCACCTCCCCTCCCCCTTCCCCTTCCCCGTGCCCCTCCCCCTCCCCCGCCCTCGCCCCTCCCCCACACCCCCTCTCCCCTGTTGCGTGCGCAACAGGTTGGGGGGGTTAACCCCCCCTCCCCTCCCCCGCCCCCTCCCCCCTGTTGCGTGTGCAGCAGTTGGGGGGGGTTAACCCCCCCTCCCCGTGCCCTCCCCCTCCTTGCCTCCCCTCCCCTTGCTGCTCCCCCGCCCCTTCCCCTCCCCCGCCCCCGCCCCTTCCCCTCCCCCGCCCCTTCCCCTCCCCCTCCCCCTCCCCCTTCCCCTCCCCCTCCTGCTTCCCCGCCTCCCCTCCCCCTCCCCCTTCCCCGCCTCCCCTCCCCCTCCCCCTCCCCCTTCACCAGTGGGGAGGGGGGGCGAGGGGAGGGGAAGGGAGGGACGACAGGGAAGGGGAGGGAGGGGCCGCGGGGAGGGGGAGGGGGGGGGAAGGGAGGGACAACGGGGAGAGAGGGGTTGACGGGGAGGGGGGGCAGGGAAGGGAGGGGTCGACAGGGAGGGGGAGGGGGAGGGAGAGGAGGGGAAGGGAGGGGGAAGGGCCGGTGGGGAGGGGGAGGGGGAGGGAGAGGATGGGAAGGGAGGGGGAGGCGGGGAAGGGGAGGAGAAGGGAAGGCAGGGAGGAGAGGGGAAGGGAAAGGGGGAGGAGAGGGGAAGGGAGGGGGAGGGGAGGAGAGGAAGCCGGAGGAGGGAGGGGAGAAGCGGGAGGAGAGGGAAAGGGAGGGGGAGAGAGGAATCGGGAGAAGAAGGGGGAGGAGAGGGGAAGGGAGGGGGAGGGGAGGGCAAGGGAGGAGAGGGAGGAGAGGGGAAGGGAGGGGAGAGAGGAAGCGGGAGGAGAGGGGATGGGAAGCAGGGGGGGAGGGACGAGAGGGAGGGAGGGAGCACTTGGGTGGAGAGGTGGTGGAGCTCCAGGAAAGTTGTGAGAGAGAATGAGGAGAAGTAGAGTTTTATAGGAAATGGGTAGCTTTTAGGTCAAGTCAGCTTTTTTTAGTTTTTAAGGTTTTTTTAGTTCTTTTAGGTTCACTATAAGTAGAACATTCTTCATTCTCTCTTTCATTCAAAGATCATACGTTTACACTCCATGCTTCTCTCCTCTCCTCAACTTGTTGCAGGATTCTCAAAAATTTTCAAAATGTTGCAAGAGGTGAGTTCATTTCTAACCTATTGCGTATGCAAGAACTTCTAAGAATCAAGTTTTTATAAATTTGATTTTTTTTTCAAATCCAATTCTTTTCTCAAAAACTTGTGTGTATGCAACAACTTCAAAAAACCATTTTCGCATTAAATCTTTTTTCCCACAAATTTTCCTCTTTACCTCAAACTCTCACGACCTATTTTCAGAAATTTCTCTCCTAACCTATTGGGCACGCAACAATTTTTCAAAAAAAAAAAATCTATTACAAATTTCTCTCTCAACCTCAAAACCACTCAAACCTCCTTACCTATTGCGTATGCAACTTCAAAACAAAATTTAATCATAAATCTCTCCAAAAAACTCCTAAAAAAAAACAAAACTATCTATTACAAATTTCTCTCTCAACCTTCATGACACACATCATAACTTTTGTTGGTATGAAAGTTTTTTTTGTGTGCATGACCCAAGCTACTCAAGTTCTTATGAAACTTCCAAGAGAGTAGAAAGTCATCAAAAACCTCGAGATCAAATCCAAAACCATTTGTAGCTAGCATGATTAAAAACATTTTAAGATAAAAAACCCTCCAAGAAGGGGTTATCAAAAAGTACATGAACAATTTATGAGTAATTGTGTTCTCTTCATACCAAAGCCTTCATGCTATAAAAGAGTAATAGCCCTATGGACTCAATAAGTAATTTCTTATTGGGTAATTATCCTCAATAATTAGTATCGACACCACCATTATCATGCCTTGAGTTATTGAAGATATCTACTCGATTTTGCTCTATTAGAGAGTAGACCAATTCCACTATCCCATCCTCGATCAAATCACACACATAGTGATATTGAATCTCTATATGTTTTGTGCACGCATGAAACATTGAATTTTTAGCAATGGCCATCCAACTTTGATTGCCGCACCTCAGCACAATTGCCTCATCCTCTTGCACTCCCATGTGCCATAAGATCCTCCTCAGCCACACTACTTCACATGCTGCCTTGTACTCAGCCTCAGTAGAGGATAATGCCGCTGTTGGTTGTTTCTTACTGATCTAAGAGAAGATACTTGAACCAAGGCACTCAGGAAGGATCAACTTCAGAATCATCTTCAGAGACTTGGCATTGGGCCGAGAAGGTAGTTCACCTACGGGTGGACATTGAGGGGGGGTGTTAGATATGCTCAATGCCCCACTCTCTTAGTAACCACCAGTGGTCCAAGGTGCTCAAGTTGTAAGGCCCCCATATGAGGAGAAGCCATGTGTGAGCCCGGGACACTGGATGGATCCTGACTTGCATGTCAGATGAGGTCTACCAAATGAGACCGTTGATGGTAGAAAGGTGATCTATGTGAGTCTAGCCTATGGGCTAAGCATCCAAGGGGAGCCAACAGCTCCCCTAGTGGGGATTCGGGGGCTAGAGCCCTTGAGGCGATAGTATAGGGAATATTCCCTAAATATTCCATGGACGACTAGTTGGTTCCACTGACTAGGTTGACTGGTAGCTCCACTGACTAGGTTGACTGGTCGGTTCCACTGACTATGTTGATCCAACTACCGTGCTCATAGCTATAAAGAGGCAACCTTCCTAGTCCATTGTATCAGATGAAATCTAGCTAATAGCTCTTCACCTAGTATTTGTCTAGATCACCATCTAAGCTCCACTATGGGAGTGCACGGGTGGGCGAAGCCATCATCTATACTACATTAGTATTGAAGGAAAATTTTGTTCATCTCTAGTTTGCTATGTACTCTCTATTCTTTGTTTAGTTTTTGTTTTGCTGCACCGTGTAATTTAACAGAAACATGCTTCAACACTCACAAAACAAAATCTCACAAAAAATGAACCTACATTGCTTAAAGAGACACACCTTCTTGAAAAACTTCCTTTCAGACAAGCAGTGAGGGAGAAGGGTGGGGAGGGAGCACAAGTGTTGGGAGAGGGGCTAGGTAGGGGTGAGGAATGTGGGGAATAGAGAGGAGGAAAGCAAGGTCATCGAATATAAGTTGGGAGGAGAGATTTTTGCTTTTCCCGCAATAGAGATGTGAAAGATGGCATCGTGTGGGGTTTTGAGTTTTAGCCTCCCAGCGTTGCTATATAGTGACATTGGTCAGTCATTATATAGCAACGTTTATATCCTAAAAGCGTCGCTATATAGCGATGGTTCAAGGCACTTATTGTTAGAAGAGAAGAAAGGATCTCATGGATGGCTATTTTTTGGATCTTAATAGATTTCCTTGCAGCTCATGTTGTGATTTGGAGGTGTGTAGATGGAAGGGATGAGCTCACTGCAAGCGAGAAGTATGACATTAACGTCATATTGTCATGTGCCACTTGCGAATGTATGGGGAGGAGCTCGAACCAGTACCCATCGTTGGTGTTGCATGTGGTGATGGATCATCAGTAAGTCAATGCTATTTGAGTTTGTGATGATTAATATTGCATACCATTATGACATGGTACCTTGAGACAAGATCTTTATTTACACAAAATCTTGAGACAGCATGAGGAGGGTAGCAAGGGTGCGCACCAATCTTCTCTCCTTGTAGTTAGATTATTGTGGGACCATTCATACGATTTAGTACTTTGTAAAATGGTTTAGAACAATTTACAATGGTCCCCATGCAACAGTGACAAAAGATAGTAGCGGTTTCTTTGCAATAGACTCCACCAAACTTCGGACCGATGAAAGTGATACTTTTGTTCTTCTCGAGCATTGTGAGCAGGATACATGTACTTAAGCATAATTTCATATATATATTTGATAGCATTTCTCACCCATCTCCAATATAGGTGGTTTTTCATCTGGATCGTTCTGATCCAAGATGGTGGTACGTGATCCAAGTTGCACCACAAGGTAAGCAATTTTTTTAAGATGGAGATGTGGATATGGAGATGCCACTACCAATGCCGGATCCAATTGATCTAGATGGATCTAGCGAAGAATATGAAGATCACAATATGAGCAAAGAGGAAGATGTGCATAATGACACCATACGGGAGGAAGATGGAGATCATGATATTGAGGAAGAAGATGATAAACATCAAGAATCACCACACTTTATTGAAGAAGATGATCAAGTCTTAGATGAACATACAATGCTAGAGTACAATGATGATATAGGAGATCAGCATGGTATAGAGTTAGAGATAGACTTGTTTGGTGCATTATGAAGCCATTGATGTAAATGCTCTTCATTGATTTTTTTCATCTCAAACTTGGACATGAATATATGGGCTTCAAACTTGATGTACATGCTCTTGTACTTTTATTCTCTCAAAGGATCAAACATGTATGAAAAGGGAAAAAACTTGTCATTGGGAAAAACTATCTTTAAAGGTCGGTATGGGAAAAAACACTCTCTATAAAATGTCGCTATAGGAAACTATATCAATGTCGCTATATAACGACCATTCACAAGTCATAGTAAGTGTCGCTATATAGTGACTCTCTTTAAAGTTTGCTATATAGAGACACTTGTCTAAAGTTGCTATATAGAGACACTTAACTAATCCCGCTTTGATTACCGCCATGACGATTAGCACCCCGTGTGCACTAAACATTGGTGCTTAGGCATCAAAATAAGACCCATGTGTAGTCGTGTATCTAGTCACTTAGCTGAGAAAACATTGCCCAAGTAAACTTTGGAGAAGATTAACAATTCAATAGATTACACATAGATTACATAGATTACAATCTCAAAGACTCCTTCCCTTCATGTTGCTTCCTCTTTCCTTGATTTGAGCTTCCTGGTTGTAGGCTTGGCCCTTTTTGCTCCTTTTTGGAAGGGGGATGGTTTCTCCCTTCAGGCTCCTTTTCCTCGCAGTCAGGTTCAGTCTTGTCCTTCTTCAATTTGAGTTCCTTGTCTTTAAGATCTTTTGCCCAAATGGCAAATTGAGTTGCAGCATCTACTTTCTCATCGTATAGATAGCTATAGCAGGTAGGCACATTTGATCTCTGAGCAATGGCAAATGGCATTCTCTACATAGCGATTTTGTATGCACCCACACTCCAAAGCAAAAAACGTGCACAGGGTGGTAGCATGTAGGCCATCGGATACAACAGTCATCTATGATGCGGGTATGGCAGACCATGCATTTTAGACCCTATTGCATAGTAGGATAGGCATCTAATTTAACTATTGCAATCGTCAATACCACAGTCTTGCTCTGTACATGATGAAGTTGCTTCTTGATTCTTTTCTTCCGCATCCTAAGGCTACGGATGTTCTCCTTCATCTCCTCCACTTTTTGCTCTCTGTGCAACAACTGCATCAAAATCCCTCAGCATCTATTGAACTTTCGTAAACTCCTAAAAAACTTCTTCATGGGTGGTTTCCAAGACTTCCACTCTAGTTTGGACATCTCGCACAACGAGGGACTTCTTTTCATAACTATTAAAAGCCACAGCAAGCTTGTGCAAACATCTATCGTGATCTTCTTGTAGGGTATTGTAGGTTGATCCTTGGACTTTCAAAAATCTTTTGAAAAAACAACCCTCACCGTGGCTACTGCAAAGTTCTCCACCATGCCACAAACGTAAATCATGAAGCTCTAATCACTCATTACCATGCACTCTAGTTATCTACTGAGCTTGCAAGCCCGGTGACAGGTAATTTTTTACTACACTCATATTGGTCATGCTTGCTTAAGCCCAGTGCTGGGTGAGCAATGGATGGTAATTTTAACTACCAGCCTAGTGGAATTTTAGGCACGACAGATGTGGCCATAATCACTCATTACCATGCATTCTAGTACTCTATTAAGCATGCGATCTCGGTGACTGGTAATTTTTACTGCACTCAAAGTGATCATGCATGCTTAAGCCCGATGGTGGGTGATTTTGAAAAAGCGAGGGGGTTTATCCGCACCCATTTTTAATTTGTTGGGGTAAATGAATAATAGCTTGGTTAATGAAAGAAGGAATTAGTGCTCAAGGGGGGTACTCCACACTCTTGAGGAAATTATATAAAAAATAAAAAAGGACAAAATAAAATACAATAGTTTATTATGGGGGGTTAACAAGTTGGAAAATAATTGAGGGTTTAAAGGATTTAATTGCCTTACTATCCAAAGCTTATGAAAAATCCAAAATTTCCAATCATGCTGAACAAGAGCATAAAAGAAAACCAAAGGCTAAATCCTCCTACACAAGATAGCTTTTTAAGACTTAATTCAAAAAAACATTAATGAGATAACTTATAAAATGCTTAAGCAGGTTGTATCATGAAAATTGACAAGGTGTTAGCCATTATATGTAACAATTGGGAATAGTAATATTATTGGAACTAAAGAAATTATAAGTAAATAACTATAAGAATATATTTTAGAAAATAATTGAACTGCTAGAAATTAAAAGGAATAATTGACTCAACTCCTAAGCGAGCAAAAATGAAGACCAATTATTAAAACAGAGTACACAAATGAAGACAAACTTTTTATTAAAAAGGGCCTATATAGATATCGATGAACAAATAATATATATATATATAACACTATGATATAGGAACCTACTTAAAAGATAGAGAGAGTGAGGGACACGAACATATACAAAATTGAGGGAGATGGAAATAAATGACTAGAGGGGAAAAGAATTCGTATAAAGCGGGAAAGGTATATATAAATATATACATGTAGATGAGGAAGGGAGCACACTATCGGGAAGTAGAAGACCAGTAATCTAAAATTACTATCAAGTAGTCTGAGAAGTGGAAGCAATAAAATAAGTCAGATAGTGGGAGAATCAAAAGGACCAAATGAGCTTTCAAGAACTCCGAGAAGGAAAACTGGATCATGAGGTACGTAGACTGGTGTAGAGTTATGTAAAACAATGTTGTGAAGTGGTTGAGAGAATCTTGGTCAAGAGGAGACATAAAACAGTAATGACAGCACAACATGGCAATGGTGGCACTACCAAAAGACCCCGAAGCGAAACTATGAGGAGAAAACAAGGAGATTGTCTTCTTCAGTACATCTTGGAGGTCTGTTGGCAAGCTCAAAATCTTGACTCCACCATCTTTACTAATATGAGGGTTGGGGTATATGTCTAGAATATCTTGTCTCTTACACTGCTTCTCAAAAATGTGTGCTTGCATACTGTCTCCAGAAATTCCTAGAGCCTTTTCAATCACGCTTTCATTGATGGCAATCTTGTGACCTTGGCAGACTAGTTGCCCCTCTTTCATGTTCACCTCTTGCACCATCCTTGTGAAGTTTTGGAGAGCATCCAAATTGGGCTTTTGCATAGTGAGAGAGGAGCTCCCATATGTCACGATTTCAAGATGAGGGGAGGAGGGGCTCTGGCACTGTGTTGTAGAGGGGGAGGAAAGATTGTGTGAGGAGCTCCCAGACTATGCAGGGTCCATTACGAGAGGGGATAGAAGTTGCAAGAAGAGTGCAAGGAAGAAACAAATGGTCAAGAGGGATAGAAGATGAAGCAATGAAGGAAATGGAATAGTGGACGCTTGAGATTGCATGGGAGAACAAAACGTTTGAGAGGAATATAAGAGGAAACGGTTAAGGGAATGGAATAGCCAACTAGACTTTCAAGGTGAGATCCACTATGGTGGTTGTAGCCCGACTACTATCAAGGTGAGAGACACTGCGATGGTTGGCCCGAATTTTGAATAATTCAAGGCTGCAATACTGACTTGCATGGTAATCAATGATTAGAGGTGGTGGCATCTAAGATTCCCAACCATGACTATGGTGGCGACTAAGATCCACTGGGCTGTCAGTTAATTACCAGCCACCGTAGTGGCATGCAATTACTCAGCTTCTAGTTACCACCACCGGGCTTGCATGCATGATTACTATGAGTGCAGAAAATTATGGTAATTATGAGGGATTAGAGGTGATTAGGCTTCATGATTTACTTTTGTGTTAATTACTGCCCAATCGTGGTGGCTATCATCAGCCATGGCTACGATTCCACTGTGCCACCGCTCACCCACCACCGTGCTTTAGCATGCATGATCACTACAAGTGCAATAAAAATTACCAGTCATACCACTGCTCACCCACCACCACGATTTAGCATGCATGATCACTACTACGAGTGTAGTAAAAATTACCAGTCACCAGGCTCACATGCTCAGTATAGAGAGCTAGAGTGCATGGTAATGAGTGATTAGACATGGTAATGAGCATTACTACCCGGTGATGGTGGCTCTCATCAGTCACGTCTATCATGGCTAAGTTAATTACCAGCCACCAGAGTGGCACCACATGGCGTCTTCTTCATGATTACCAGCCCGTCTGGGGGATTCCACCACGGTGGCCTGCAATTAACATGGATGGAACCCCAAGCTCCAGCCACTACATGGCTCGAACTTTATATATATGAGATATATATACAAGATCTGTGGCATTTGGCATTTCACTACATTGCTCTCATCTACCCATGCTCTAATACTTTGCTCCACACCCCTCCTCGATCCTGTATCTCTTTTCAGCCCCTGCTCTACTTTGCTCCATGCTCCCTCCTCCAACTCTCGTCAATGCATATGCTCCCTTGCTCATCTTTTGCTCACCCACTCATCTTCAACATGCCTAGTTGGTCCCCCGCTCGATGCTCTGTGATTCCAATAATATCTGCCTTCACATATAAGGTCATTGCATTGCACTCATGTGGAATAGAAATGCTCACACTAGTGGAGACTCTTCATTCCCATAGGCAACTCCTCACACATTTGAATGTCATCACCTTGGATAACATGCTCACAGAGGGCCTCTTTGTGGCTGTCCTATATGGGTTTTCCCTAGATGTCAACAAAGCCCTCAATATTGTCTGAAGAGCATAGTACTCTCGACTTGCTGGGGGGGTGATTAATTGAGTCCTTGCAATGTGCATGGTCTTTGGTCTCTCCATCGTATCCTCCTTTGGCTCCCTAAAAATTGTTAATGCAACAAGCTAGACTAGTGAGTTGTACAAACTCCTCATTGTATGTAATGTTTTGGTCTCTAAGAGACTAAGGCAGTTATGTAATCTCTTTTTGTTCAATTTGAGGCTCTCAGTTTGCACTGTTGTTAACTTTTATATTTGTATTTGAGTGGTTATGGCCACTACCTATAATCTTTTGTGTAAGTCTCTCAGCAATTGCCGAGTTTTTATAAATGTAAGATCATCTGTTCAATTTTTTCTTGGTATAAGTTGATAATTTTTATATAACCTATTATTGGATGTAAATGTACATTGTAATCTCTTTTGCTCAATTTTCACTCGATAAATTGTACTTTTGCCATCATTTATATTTACTGCAATAAGGACTAATACTAGGAAATAAGGACTACAATTTCCTTAGTTTATGACCAAAATAGCACTACAATAACTCCAACAATCCCACCATTGTGGTTGCATGGAGATACATCTAAAAAAATACAATTAAACTTTCAAAAAATGCAATTGATGATATGGCCCTTGAGGGGTCCCCTTTAGGGGCAAGGGTTATATCGATATGCCATTTCTATCCAATGGCATCCTGGATATTGTATAATGCACGTAGATATGGCCCTTACCCCTAAAAAGGACCCCTCAAGGGCCATATCATCAATTGCATTTTGCTTGGTTGCACAACAGAATAAATTTTCCTTGGTACATAAATATATAACTCCCAGAACCAGCGTGGTGGCTTTCATAGATCTCCTCCCGTAATATGTAAAACAAGGCAACGGAGCTATAACTCCAAGAACCAACATGGTGGTCTCTTTAAGACAACCTTGAATTCTGGGCGATGATATGTGGTCATGCCAAAGACTGCGCTGAGGCGATGCTCAGAATGATAGATTGCATCTCATTAGTATGCCTAAAACTAGTGCGGTGGTCTCTCTAAGCCAACCTATGATTCGCATGGGCTACGAGCAAAGAAGCAGCAAAAGGTTGCATGATGACATGTGGTCAAGCTGCAGATACGCCGTCTTGGTATAACTGACATGTGCAAAACCTCTTTAAACCTCACTGACCATATCTACCAATATCCACACTCACCTTATATAAACATGTGCATGCTCTTTGTTTGCCTCTCCACTCGTGCTACTCGTCTTCTCCTTCTCGCTCTCCCTTTTAGCTTGAGTCTTTGTAGGTGTAGTTCCCTACTTTGCTCGACATTATCTTCTACACTGTTGCATGCTCCATTCTGCTGTACCTCAGAACCTTGGGCTATGTTGTTTTCTTATTTCATTGGCTATGTTACTGCATGGCATCCTCGCAGGTTCCTCATAGATCTGTTGCTTTGTAAAAACCAAGATCGCCATGCCTCTTGGAAGCCTAATGACCTTGTCCTCCACCCTATCATAGGCCTTCTCAAAGTCCAAGAGAAGGACGGCTAGTGGCTATGAATTTTCCTTGGACCACCAATCCACTACCTCCCAAAAAGTGAAGATGTTGTCCAGGTTGCTGTGCTCCTGGACACTAGTATTTGGTCAACCAAGTTTAGATTTTACTAATAAAGGTATGGAGGATCCTATGCAACCCATGTTCACTAGCACACCTCTTGCTAAGCACAATGCCACATCATCACTGCATGTGACTCACACTGACACATCATCATTGAGCACCATTTGCACTCCTTTTGCCCCTCCACCTAGATCAAGTCATATCTCTTGATCCAGGAAGAATTTGAGGGTGCTCCAAAAAGGAAAGTCGCTGCGCAACCTTTTGACGTATCTTTGCCCGCAGCCCATGCTAATCATAGGTTGGCTTGGAGAGATCACAGCGCTGGTTTTTAGCATAATAATAAGACACAATCTATCATTCTGAGCATCGCCTTAGCATAGTCTCTGGCCTGACGACCTGTCATTGACTAGAATTCAAGGTTTTTTTAGAGAGACCACCGCACTCATTCTTGGAGTTATAGCTCCCTTACCTTTTTTTATGTATTAGAGGAGGTGGTTTATGACAACCAATGCACTAGCAAATAGAAGGAGATCTATGACAGCCATTGCATTGGTCCTTAGAGTTATATCTTTGTGTACCAAGGAAAATGTATTCGGTTGTGCAACCAATAAAAATGCAATTGATGATATGGCTCTCTAGGGGCAAGGGCCATATCGACATGCCATTTTTGTCCAGTGGCATCCTAGATATTGTATAATTCATGTCAATATGGCCCTTTCCCCTAGAGAAGACCCCTCAAGCACCATATCATCAATTGCATTTTCTAGAAGTTTAATTGTATTTTTCTAGATGTATCTCCATGCAACCACAACGGTGGGTCGTTGGAGTTATTTTAGTGCTATTTTGGTCATAAACCAAGGAAATTATAGTCCTTCTTTCCTGGTATTTTAGTCCTTATTGCAGTAAATATAAATTAGGGCAAAAGTATAATTTATCGAGTGAAAATTGAGCAAAAGAAATTACAATGTACATCTAAGTATAATAACAGGTTATATAATAATTAACAACTTATATCGAGCAAAATTTGAACAGAGGATCTTAAATCTATAAGAACTCGGCAATAGCTGAGAGCCTTAAAGGCCAAAAGATTACAAGCAATGGCCATAACCATTCAAATATAAAAGTTAACAATAGTGCATACTGAGAGCCTCAAATTGAACAAAAAGGGATTACGTATATGTAATAAAATCTCAGCAATTGTGCTGAGAGCCTTAGAGACCAAAACATTACATCCAATGAGCCCAAAGATCATTGAGACCCTTAGAGCCCAAAAGGTTACGTACAACCATTGTTGCTAAGAGCCTCATCTGAGAAAGAGGGAATTGGTACAACTCAATTTTCTGCCAGTCTAGCTTGTTGCATTAAAAATTTTTAGGGAGCCAATGGAGGATACGATGGAGAGGCCGAAGACCATGCACATTTCCAGGACACTCAGATTATAGCCCCCCAACAAGTCGAGAGTACTCTGCTCTAAAAATGCTCTCCACCATAGAGGTCAAGATGCTGATTGCACCCTTGCTATGGGAGAGTCCTAGCCTCTGGAAAGACCTCTCAAACTAAATGAAAGAGCAAGTCCTGGCACAAGAGCCTACCAATAGAAGAAAACCAACCGCAAGAAGAGGGTCCGAACCTACCTAAGGTCCCCATTAATAAGTTAGGCCAATACTTAGAACTTTGATGACACCAATGTAGCTATCCCCATAACCTACCAGAACCAAAAGGTTGAAGACACCCTAGATGGGGGGAGTAGGTGTAACTGTATGCACCAAGGAATGTTGGGAAATGTAGGCGAAACCTTCCCTCGAGTAAACCCATCTTATAGTGAAGCTAGCGGATAGTGGCAGAACTGCAGAGTTCTCAGGGGTTTGTTTGGATTCACATACCCTGTTTGGTTTGTGGTAATGGACTTCACCTAGTAGCCTAGATACAAAGTCATCCTAGTAGGTAGTGTTGAGAGTTGTGGTTAGAGAGAAATGCACACTCACTCAAGATTTTGTTTATGAGTCCAAGCTAATCTATCTTGGAACCTAATTGACTTGAGGTACATGTCACGAGCACTCTCTTCATCATGTTTCCACACAGGTTCCATCCACCTTAGAGCGCTCCATAGATCTTGAGACATACATGTTTTCTTAGGTAGGACCTTTATGCAAATTATCGGACTCGTACATGATTGGTGCATGGAAAACATCTATTTATGCCAGAAGGAGCAAATTGTGCAAGTGGGCCTGTGCACCTACAAGGCCCACCCACTTTCAGGGCACCTATTTGCCAATTGACTTGAGGTACATGTCATGAGCACTCTCTTCATCATGTTTCCACACAGGTTCCATCCACCTTAGAGCGCTCCATAGATCCTGAGGCATACACGTTTTCTTAGGTAGGACCTTTATGCAAATTATCGGACTCGTACATGATTGGTGCATGGACAACATCTATTTATGCCAGAAGGAGCAAATTGTGCAAGTGGGCCTGTGCACCTACAAGGCCCACCCACTATCAAGGCACCTATTTGCTAATTGACTTGAGGTACATGTCATGAGCACTCTCTTCATCATGTTTCCACACAGGTTCCATCCACCTTAGAGCGCTCCATAGATCCTGAGGCATACATGTTTTCTTAGGTAGGACCTTTATGCAAATTATCGGACTCGTACATGATTGATGCATGGACAACATCTATTTATGCCAGAAGGAGCAAATTGTGCAAGTGGGCCTGTGCACCTACAAGGCCCACCCACTATCAAGGCACCTATTTGCTAATTGACTTGAGGTACATGTCATGAGCACTCTCTTCATCATGTTTCCACACAGGTTCCATCCACCTTAGAGCACTCCATAGATCCTGAGGCATACATGTTTTCTTAGGTAGGACCTTTATGCAAATTATCGGGGACTCGTACATGATTAGTGCATGAACAACATCTATTTACGCCAGAAGGAGCAAATTGTGCAAGTGGGCCTGTGCACGTACAAGGCCCACCCACTATCAGGGCACCTATTTGCTCCAAAATATGACACAGCGGGGATAGGACATCTTGCTTTAAGTTTCTCCAAGCACAAGAGAGGGAGTGCAATGGGAAGGAGGTAGATGAGTTTTGGTATGCCCCTCTCCCCAAGCCCCAATTCTCTCAGAATTGAATGCACATGCTGGTGACAATTGACATCCCAGAAAGAATAGGGTTCCAAATAACAACCCCCAAGCATGAAGCGTTGAATAAGGTGGTACCCCTCGAAATGTTGAACATGCTCAAAACCGTGACGTGAGCAAGGGGGGAGTTAGAATCGAATCGGACCTCCATTCGCTACATATGTGGGGGCCACTACCTCTCATCACCATGAGTTTTCCTCCAACTGGGGATCTTGGTTGAGTAGGGTTGCCAGTCCAATAGGATCCATAATTGCCATGGAGGAGCCCCCTTTAGGTTCAAAGATCCAAAGTTCCAAATTGCAAAAGCTTCTACCAAGGGCAAGGGAAAAGCAACCCAAAAAGAGGAGGAGGATGATGAAGAAAAGAAGGACTTGAGATAGGTTCCTTCTCATCATAAGACCTACATGATAGAAGACCAACAAATCTTATACCAATAGGCCAAGAAGACCCAAGAAGAAGATTGCTTCCAAGGGTATGGCAGCCCATCCAAAGTTAAGGAATTGAATATGGTGCTGGAAATCCAAAAGCTATATACATAGCAAATGATTGCACCCCTAAGAAGGAGCAGGCCTTAATTACCCTCCTCCAAGAGTATAAGGATTGTATGACTTGGAAGTATACAGATATGAAGGTTGTGCAATGTGCTAAAGTCGTATAGCATACTATACCCATGATAGATGATATTCGGCTAGTGTGCCAACATCCCTATCCTATGAATACCAAGTACACACACATAGTTAGGGAGGAGATACAAAAAATCATAGATGCGGGATTCATCTATGAGATAGACCATACATACTAGGTGTCACCCATTGTGATAGTTCTAAAGAAGGATGGAAAAATCCGAGTATGTGTGGACTTGAAAAAGGTCAATGCTACCACAAGGTGTGACCACTACCCATTGCATTTCATAGAACATGTTCTAGAAAGGGTATCAGGCAAGGAAGCTTACAACTTCAAGGGGTTCACCTCACAAAATTTTAGTATACCACATGCATTTAAAAGGAGAGGTATTTTAATTTGACTTTTTGAAAAATTACAATAATAGGAGCGGTTTTTTAATTCAATTTTAGAAAAAAAATCACTTAATTCATAACTAAAGAGAGGTGTTTTTATCTTGGGGAAATTTTTAGTTGAGGGGATTTTATAATACCCCTTGAACACACATGATACATAGGGTTTCTTGGTACTCCCTAGATGTGTTCTCAGGGTACAATCAGGTATCCATCACACCAAAGGATCACCATAAAACTAACTTTGCAATCGAATGGGGTGAGTTTGCATCCAAGGTGATGCTATTTGGGCTCAGCAATGCACCCGCCACATTTAACAGTAGTCTGAAGATCATCCCACTTGGAATTCATGCACAAGTCATCCAAGAAGACTCTATGAAGTACCTTAGATACTCAACACACACACACACACACACACACACATTTTCTATACTTTACACACACACATGCACACACACCCATACACACAAACTCCCTTCCTCACATTTTCTTATCTTTGTTAACCCCCCTAACTTGGTTTTCTTCCCCCTTGGTAGCCTTATTATCTGATAACCCCCCTAACCTAGTTCTCCCCCCTTATCTTTGATAACCTCCTTAACTTGGTTCTCCCCCTCATTTTTCTTTTTGGAAAATTGTCTATAGAAGATACACTCACCCTCTTCTTATACTCAAATGTAACCATTCAGCTCAAAACAAATCGACCATACCTAAAACAAACCCACCTCACTTGGGCCACTGCCCAGCACGACCTTGATTGTTATACAAGAACTTAGGTCTCTTTGTATTTTCCCGCCACTTTTTCTCTATACCTTCTAATTCCTACTTCTTTTCCCCCCTACTTATTGATGGATTCTCTCTCTCTCTCTCTCTCTCTCTCTCTCCTCTCAACCCTCTTTCGTTTGACTATTTAAACTAACCTTCCCCCCTTGGTTTCTATGCTTACTACTTGTATAACACAAAACCCTGTCCCCCCCCCCCTTTTTTTTATCCATAAGTAAAACTTCCCCTTTGTATCTTCTGACCCCTGTCACCTAACCCCATTCCCTAAACCTAAAACCAACCCTCCCAACCCTACTGTGAGCTAGTGTAACCATCATGCTACCAAACCCCTTGACAATGCTCCCTAACCACCAATTAGTGCCATTTGGCACCACCCCTCACAGCCAACCCATGCTTTTATGCACCGCCTCTCACTGTCATCTCCTTATGAATGGTCTTCATTATTCTTAGCATCTACCAGCTCTCTACGTATCTATTTCAATTACTACATCTAATGTTTCAACTACCAACCTCCCTCTCTACTTTATTGTCTAGGCCTTACCTACCTTCACAACTCCTCCACATGCTTTACTCCTACTTCTTGCTACTTCTACTCCTACTTCTTGCTTCGCACCATGACATTAGGTTGAAAAAACATAAGTCTAAAACCCCTAACAAGGCCACTAACTCTAAGGGCCCTCTTACTAGACCTTTAAAACTAAACTAACCCCCACAACCTAACCCCCTTTTTTGCTTACTTTTCCTCCTTATACTAGTGCTTTTAGAAATCCAACAACTTTACCCCCTCACCACCCTAGCATTTAAGCATTTCAACTACACGCTACACTAGTATAGTTAATTGTACACCCTACATTATTGATGGAACAGCATAAAGGATTCAACAAATGGAACAAATGGTGCAGTTTATTCAAGAGAGGAGAGGCCCTTATAAGGGCAATTGATACAATGTATGTGCTCCAAAGGAGAGCATCTCCAAATCCACAAATCACTCCATTGATCTCTCAATCAAGCCCATGAATTCCTCAATCACACCTAATAGAACCTTCTACCACCTAACCTGGTCACACTAACCAACACACAATCCCTGTACCACTTGGTACACCCCATTACATCAATTTGTCCTTCATTCCCCCCCACAAATTGATGACCTCATCCCTCAATAGTAGTACATGGGATGCTCCATGGCTTGCGCCCACCATCATGTAGCAACACACATGGCCCCATGGTCATTGTTTGCTTGGGTGTAGCCATTTTTGATGAGGTTCATGGACTTTTATATATATGGGTATCTTGCATGACCCATAACTTATGCGTTGCTTAATGGAATTCGGCAAACTTTATCTTCTACTTGTGGTACACATTCCAAACTTGAACATGAGAGCAAAAAATAATGGAATAAGGATTTGGAACGAGACTGTTAAAGCATTATAAGTGCTATGTTGCATGTAAATCATGCATCCTAAAGAGTATAGGATATAGCACTTTATTCAAAAACATTAAAATTTTGTTCTATACATACATGAAACTAAGTAGTCATTTTAAAGTACACTACGTGAGCTTCTCCTCAACCTAAGGACCCACTTAAATGAGATCATTATGCATGGGTTAATGGGCCTCCAATGTTGTGCTAAAGCAATGCATACCCATTTCAAGGCACGCTCCATAACTTTCTTTTGATTTGTTGAAAACCAAAACGGATTGAAAATTTGGAATCCAAACTATTGGGACTAGTGCATGGTAGCCTTAAAACATTGTTAGTTGTTGGTATTGGTATCTAGATTCACCCTAAAATGGAAGAAGTTGGAAAAGTGCAATTTGTGCATGTGCAAACATATTTTAATAAATCCAACACTATTTACAATTTTGAATTGTTTCTTTTTTCATGCACTTGCTTGCTATATGGCTCATAAGCAGGCCAAAGGTCATTGAATTTCATAATATACAGCATCAAACCCGATAGCATACCCTTTGGCCTATTTGTGTTTTGAAGCATTTTAGGCCACATTGCACTTGTTTGGGATATCCAATTCTACTAACATGTATCATCGAAGGGGGAAAAACCGACAGCTGAAAATTTTCTATTCCTGCAAATTTGAAATTTTCACACCTCCCGCCCATCAAATCTTGGAATATTTAAGTACTTGCAACCTACCCCTGCCTTGCAAATGCCTTGCAACCCGCACGCACCTTGACGTGACCTTGCACAGAATTTGGTTTGCCATTGTCTTCTTTTGGGTAAGTTGTCTTCTATTCTTTACTTGCCTCACTAGCTAGCTTCTCTGGGTGTATTTTGGATTAATCGTGGCCATGGTGTCAATGGCAACATGTAGCTCACCATGGCTTGCAAGAGAAGGAGACAGAGGCTACGAGATAGGAAAGCCGAAAAGCTAGGTCAAAGCACAAGGAACAGAGTGCATGTCAGGGAAAGCACTGGCACGGTATCGAATCAGCAACGGAAGACACTTTTGCAACATCTGTGAAGGGAGAAACAACAAGAACAAAGAAGACTCCTTGCAGAGAAGTAGTAAGAAGCGGTTGTAGATGCATGCATTCGATCATTCCCACATCAGAGTGTAGAACATGAGCTGTGGTATCACGATCGGTGGGAGCATTCAAGGTAGCAGCATCATGCCATTCAAGTGATTACCAGTCTCAAGTCTTCACAAGTTTTAGCCTTCACTCTAAAGTTTGTAGAGTAACAACCCTACCAACACCTCGAGAGATGCATGCCCAAGAGGCGATGCTCTCTAACCTGAGAAATGGCTTACGAAAAGTGAAAGGGGTGCACAGCAATTTCGATTGGAGTCAGTCTTGGATGGAGATTTTTTCTGAGAGTGAAGCCAGACTCATATCTAGAGTTGGACACCTGGATCCGAGAAATATAGGAAAACAATGACAATTCCCCGCCTTGTTATCGCTTTATTTAGGAATATAGACAACCATATGGATTCTTAAGTGAATTTAAGTCACAAGTAGAGTAAGGAGCGAGTGAGTGCATGGGTTAAGAAGGGATTAGAGGAGGTATGGGATGATTAGTGGGCTTGGTATGTGGGGTGGTTAAAAAGAAAGTGTAAAGGGAAGATTTCACGGGGGTACATAAAAAAATAATACATACTTAGGAAAGTATTCATGTGTGTGTGTGTGTGTTCGTGTGTAAAGAAATAAGTGTCTATGTGTGTTAGATACATTTACTTATCAAATTTATTATGTGTGTGTGTGTGTATGTGTGTGTGTGTGTGTGTGTGGAGGAGCTTCGTGATGGCCTCCTTTCCTATTTATGGCTGTCATTTCATCTCCCTCCTTGCTTGTCGTTTCGGTTCCCTGCACTTCTGCCTCTCGGCTTTTTCCTTGTCCCGTTTCGTTTCCATGCAGTTCCGCCTCTCAGCTCCTTACCTGTCCTAGTAGTTTTGTTTCGTCTCTTGATACAACAATTCTGCTGCTCAGTTCCTTACATGTCCCATTTCTCAGCTCCTTGGTGCCTCTCAGCTCCTCATCATGTGTACGTTTGTCCTCTCCCACTTCGTTCAAGTCATAGCCTCTCCTTTTGCTTTTTAGTCCTCTCCCGCTTCATTGGTCACAGCTTCTCCTTTTGCTTTTCATTCTGCTGTTTCGCATTCGTCTGGCCTTTTCCCTTGTTCTGGCAAAAGCAAGTGCCTTGCTCATTTTCTAGATTTTTCTCAGCCTGATAAGACACAAAAATTGGCTTTAATTTGGAAGCTTTCCAACCTCGTCATCCGTGCACTTAGATGTGCTTGCTCGTCTATGTAAAGATTCTGTCACTCAACCTCAGAATTCTACTTCGTTGTATTGAGCTGTATCTCTCAGCCAAAAAAGCATGGTATTCGTCTTTATTTCATGGGGCGAGTTATGAGTGCCTGCATGCTTTGAGCTTGGTCGACAACAGCTATGGGAATGGATAAATCGACTCCTTTATCTTCCTTGGCAAGGGTTTTTATTTTGCTCATTGTGCTAATCCAGATACAATTTATGATTTGGGCAGCAATGTAGGGGTCCATGGTGCTGGGATCTTTGCTTATATTATGCCATGGGATCCTCTTTTTGACCTTGATAAAAATCTCCTTTGCTTTTGTCATGTCTGGGTCACTTTGAAGGCCTTGCCAGTATCTTCTCTTGTAGCTCTTCTTAAGAGCTCTTATTTCATCTCTTGTAGCTCTTCTCAGGAGAGTTCTTTATCTTCCCAAGTTGGATTTTTTGGTGCAGAGTAGAGATATCCGAATTTGCATTTTATGGGATATGGAGTAGCCAGTTCCTTCATGCTTGAATATAGATTATGGTCTTGCGCATCCACTTCGCATTCCCTTATCTTTTTCTTCCTTCCCAAATGTGTGCTACAGGTGTAAACAAATTGGTCATTTTGCTCGGAGCTGCCCTTTGCAATCAGGTCAATCTGCTAATGTAAATAGCTCTTTCTCTGTTCCTCATGCTTCTATGCCTCTTCAGTTAGACAAGATGCAGCAATTGAAGACCACAAGAAAAGAATGGAGATGGGTACACCCTCCTGGAAAAGAGATCATCTCACCCTCTCCTTCGGTTTCTTTGTCAAATCCTTTCCAGGCCCTGTCAATGCTGGATACACCTAGTATGCCTAAAACTTCTCAATCTTCTGGTGTCACCGCTTCTGATTCTCAAGAGCCTTCTTCAACTCAATAGCCCTATTTGGTTGGAATTGACATTCAACGGGCTTCTCTGGATATTGAGACATAGTCTATTGAGCTACAAAGTTCGATTATGGCCTCCGGGCTTCTCCGGATATGGAGACATAGTCTATTGAGTACAAAGTTCGATTATGGCCTCCCTTCGATGATTTATTCATTTGTACTTCAGAAAGAGAAACAGAGATAGAGTGATACTCCGAGAAAGAGAGAGACCACGTTGGCTATTATTGGAAAAGCACTTTTACTACTAGCTATGATGTGTGTGTGTGTGTGTGTGTGAGTGAGAGAGAGAGAGAGAGAGAGAGCACGTTGTACCATAAAACTCTGATACTTTTTGAGCAGAAATGCCAATATTTTTGTCAATGAGAGGGAAACACCCCAATGATAATAAAATCCATGTCACGTTTAGCATGTGATAGAAACACCGACCACCGACCACCGACCACCGACCCGACATGATGTCACGTTTAAGCATGTCATGCGTCAAAAGAGATGCGTTGCGTCAAATTTCATAATATATATCTCTCTCTCAGTATCCTTCCCAAATATCTCTCTCGTTAGAGTCTCTCGCATCTCTCCATCCATGGAGAGATCAGCCGCTCCTCAGTCCATGCAGAACTTGCAACTAAACGTCCAAAACGTAAGGATTCCCCCTGTCCAATGCTCCTTCCCCTGGAACAACCATCCCGATTACTCTCGACTGCAAGAGATGGGGGATGCCTGGATTCTAGCCCGCTTTAGCAATTTCGGCAACTCCCCTAGTCCCGAGCCTTTCCGCATAGCGCTTCTTCTTCAGTCTCGTTTTCATCTGCTTACATGCCTTGCATTTGCCAACGGCATGGGCGAAAAGATGGCTCCCATCATGAAATACATGGCCTGGCTGTTCATATTCGACAACGTCCTGGACGATCCCAAGGAGAAGGGAGGCGACCCGTCTGCGGCCGATGAACTTCTGCACTCCATCGCGGGTGTTTTAACTAGCAAGCCCGTAAAGTCATCGTGTCCTGTGACACGGGTGCTGACCGAGACGGCCGCCGAGTGGTGGAGAGAGTTCTGCGAGACGATGCCGGCAGCGCAGCAAGCCCGCTTCATCCCAGTCTTAGTGGCCTATCTCGATGGGAACAGAAGGCAGATTTCCTATCGACAAGCCGGAAGCCTTCCCGATCTAGACACCTACCTTTCCATCCGCCAAGCAGCGGGAGGCTGGCTGCCCTTCTGTATCCTCATAGAGTACAGTCTGGGGATCGTGTTCGACCACGAAACCGTGCAGAATCCACTCATCCGCCAGCTGCAGGAAGCGGCAGGAATCAACATGTGTTTGATGAACGACATCATATCCTTCAAGAAGGAGTTTCTCGAAGGCGATTTCCTAAACATCGTCTCGATCATGTACTTAGGGTCCAAATCTTCTCATGCTGATCTGCAGGACCTGATTCTGGAAGTTGGCAAGATCATCGAAGCCAAAGATGCGGAGTGCGTCCAGCTGATGAACGAGATAAAGAAGTCGAGCCTGATGGAGAAAGCCGGGCTTCAAATGTACGTGGAGGGTGTGAGCAATTGGATGGGCGGGCACTTTTACTGGATACATGGGAGCAAACGATACGGTTTAAGCGGACTCGCGGGTGCGGACGGAGCACCCAATCTATAGCTACATAGTCACGTTAAAGTGGAAATATAATGCCATCATCGCTGCAGTGATCCGTTGTCGATGACTCCGCCGCTCCTAGTACCCCTTAAATTTGAAGGCCTGCCCTAACCTTCATATTGAAGGATAAAATACCATGAAGACGTATACCACGAATACTACGCCGCTCCTGCTACTGCTCTTGCTTGTTAATGAGACGTCTAATAGGAAGACTAGTAAATCTCATGAATTATATACTTTGTCCAAGATAGGTTCAATGTTTTTTGTGTAGCTTTGATTTACAACATTTTTTTGCCTGCAAACAATCTCATTGTGGAGGATATCCTTTTGGATACTCCCCTTGGTGACTTGTGATCTTTTTCTAGGTTTTTTCAGGAGGCCTACTTGTAATCTTTTAACTTTTGTACTTCATGGTGGGTTTTCACCTCTTCTGAGATTTCACTTTAAAAAAATTGTGAGTGTGTGTGTGTGTGAGAGACTGAGAGACAGAGAGAGAGAGAGAGAGAGAGAGAGAGTTTGATTATGGCCCCTCTTCAATGATTTATTCATTTGCACTTCAGAAAGAGAAACAGAGATAGAGTGATACTTCGAGAAAGAGGAGAGAAAGAGAGAGCCCAGGTTGGCTATTATTGGAAAAGCACTTTTATTTACTAGCTATTGTGTGTGTGTGTGTGTGTGTGTGTGTGTATGTGTGTGAGAGAGAGAGCACGTTGTATCACAAAGCTAAATCATTACCATAAAACTCTGATACTTTTGTTTGGCACGTTTAAGTAGAGTAGAAATGCCAATATTTTTGAGACATCTAAGTTGAAAAATGCAATTAGAGTTTGCAAAAAATTTGATCATAAGAAATAATTTTTTAATATTATTGAGTTTGACAAACATAATATTGAAAAAATATGTCGAATCCTCGGGCAGTCTAGGTTCCGAGGTCGGGGTCCACTTACCTGCCACCATCCAAACAAACTAGGTGTAATAACATCATAGTTACGTTTGGGTAGACAGGTAATGCCTATTTTCCCCAGCTTGTTATCGCTTTACCTAGGAATATAGACAATCATATGGATTCTTAGGTGAAGTTTAAGTCACAAGTGGAGTACGGAGCGAATGAGTGCATGGGTTAAGAAGGGATTAGAGGAGGTATGGGACAATTAGTGGGCTTGGTATGTGGGGGGTTAAAAAGAAAGTCTAAAGGGAAGATTTCATGGGGGTACATAAAAGAATAATTCATACTTAGGGAAGTATTCATATGTGTGTGTGTGTGTGTGTGAGAGAGAGAGAGAGAGAGAGAGAGAGAGAGAGAGAGAGAGAGCACGTTGTATCACAAAGCTAAATCATTACCATAAGACTCTGATAATTTTTGTTTGGCACGGTTAAGTAGAGCATAAATGCCAATATTTTTGTCAATGAGAGCATCCCCATGTTCTGAACACTATGTGCAAATTATCAAACATGTATCTTCCATGAAAATAGTGACTCGAAATTGAGAGCATGGGTTACTCTCATAGAGACTCCAAGAAGTCAATAGAAGGGTACATATACAAGTGTACATACTACACAATAGTATACTATAGGCATTTTAAATGAGGACCAGCATCCCCGTATTCTGAACACTATGTGAAAATGATCAAACATGGATCTTCCATGAAAATAGTGAGTCAAAATTGAGAGCGTGGGTTACTCTCTCATAGAGACTCCAAGAAGTCAAGAAAAGTTTAAATAATACACTATAGGCACTTTAAATGAGTTTTGTATCGGTTGGACAATGGAAATTAGGACGTGCCTACAGCCTGCTTCAATCTAAGAGTCAATATCCAAGTTTTGATTTTTTCTTATCCATTCCTCAGTTTCAATGTCTGCCAGGGTGTCAAAAGCATTGTTCAGAGCTATGGTGTCTATAATCATCCCTTTGCCTTTATCTTGGGGGAGCAAGGTTTTGATAGAGTTTATCTTTCAGAGAAGGGTTTTTTCAGTAGAAACTAACTTGGGGATCCCTTTTTCAGCTTGTTTACTATTGGTGGGTGTAGGATCCTTGGGCTTAGCTTTGGTCCTCCTCTATGGGTAGTTCTTGACTACATGACTAGAGAGTCCACATAAGAAACAAGAATTTGGAAGATTTTTGTAGAGAAGGGGTTGTTCCCTGTACACACTTCCATTCCTGTTGACCATAACCAAAGTGTTGGGGTTGGGAAGGTCCTCAGCAATATCCATCTTAATACAAACTTGCGGATTAGCTCTAGGATTGATGAATTTTTCCTTCTCAACTCCAACTACCTCACCCAAACAACTACACAAGGAAGCTAGTTGGTTGCAGAGAGAGGGGAAGATCTAGGAGCTCTACCCACATAGTAGTAATAGTGGACCTAGGGAGATCAAGGTTAAAGTTGTGCTTCCACTTCTCTAAGTAGAGAGGTTGGTGTCTGACAGTCTAGAGGGTGCAGTTAGAGCCTTGGAGGCCATGCTTGGAGACTCAAATAGGAAGACAAAGAAGCCTTTCCTTAGAAATCTAACATTGGTAACACTAATGCCTTGTCTAACCCAATTTGCTCTCACCCAATTCTCAATGAAGGCTAGAGGAGGTCTAGGCCCTGGGAGGAAACCAATCAATGCATGGGTATCAAGCCAATCAATGGAATCAGAAAGCAAGTCTTCATTGATGAAGGCAGTAATCTGCTTACCTCTTGTAGGTTCTTGGCCCTCACCACAAGTTGCATCTTCTTCATCAGTTGGTTTGGTGCTATCTTCTGGGGTTTGTGAGTTATTCTTTTCCTTCTCATGGTGAAGGGGCTCCTTGTTTCCTTCTTCTTCTCCCCCTTGGGATCCATCGCTCCTACTTCGGTGGATTTTGGCTCTTAAAGAAGTTCCAAAGGTTCCTCTTTCACCTCCTTTGCTACGATCGAAGAGCTTTGAACTACTCTGGGGGGCTCTGGTTTCTTGTCAGTTGGGGGTTGAAGTAGAGGGAGCAAGTCCTTCTTTGGTCTCCTCTATCCTTCTCGAGCTAGCAAAGTGAGTAGTAAGCTCCTTTCTCACTGGGAGGGAGAAGAACCCTCCTCTAGCTTTGTGAGCAGTAGCCGAGTAAGATATCGTGGCGCCTCCCCTCCCAGCTTTGAAAATCTGGCGACACGCGTCTACTCTTTTCCTGTGCCAGTGTTGGCTTTTCACTCAAGGTGGGAGAAAGTCTATCTTGTCTAAGGGTCCCTGAGCCACTTTTAAGGCTCAACTGGCAGAGCTTAGCAGTGAGTGTTCTTTCTTTGGGGAGTTCTGGAAATGTGTCTTCAAAGGTCACATCAGAAGACCAATTTGACTGGGATTGATGATCATGTCGATTCAAGCCATCAGTTCTGTCTACTAGCACCAAATCTTCATCATAGTCATTTCCCAAACCTTTTCCTTTGTGAACACTCAGTGGTGGGTGGGGGAATTTAGTGTGTAATCCTCCATCTTCCTCTCCATCTCCTTCATCAATTTCCATCATAGTTTTTCCCTTCTCTTCTCTTCTTTTCCCCTCTTCCTTCTCTTATGCTTCTCCTTTTCTTTTCCTTCTCTTATGCTTCTCTTATGCATATGCTTTCCCTCTTATGCATATGCTTATTTCCTTCTCCTTAATCGTATTCAATTCTTTTTTCACATGCTCCTTAGACGTATTTGGTTCTTTTCACCTCTTTCAATCCCTTTTCCCCTCTTCCTTCTCTTCTTTTCCCCTCTTCCGTCTCTTATGCTTCTCCTTCTCTTTTCCTTCTCTTATGCTTCTCTTATGCTTCTCCTTCTCTTATGCATATTACGCATATGCTTATTTCCTTCTCCTTAGTCGTATTCAGTTCTTTTTTCACGTGCTCCTTAGCCATATTTGGTTCTTTTCCCCTCTTCCTTCTCGTATGCTTCTCCTTCTCTTTTCCTTCTCTTATGCTTCTCCTTCTCTTATGCATATGCTTTCCCTCATATGCATATGCTTATTTCCTTCTCCTTAGTCGTATTCGGTTCTTTTTTTACATGCTCCTTAGCCGTATTTGGTTCTTTTCCCCTCTTTCAATCTCTTTTTCCCTCTTCCTTCTCTTATGCTTCTTCTTCTCTTTCCCTTCTCTTATGCTTCTCCTTCTCTTATGCATATGCTTTCCCTCTTATGCATATGCTTATTTCCTTCTCCTTAGTCATATTCGGTTCTTTTTTCACATGCTCCTTAGCTGTATTTGGTTCTTTTCCCCTCTTTCAATCTCTTTTCCGCTCTTTCAATCTCTTTTTCCCTCTTCATTCTCTTCTTTTCCCTCTTCCTTCTCTTATGCTTCTCCTCTTTTCCTTCTCTTATGCTTCTCTTATGCTTCTCCTTCTCTTATGCATATGCTTTCCCTATTATGCATATGCTTATTTCCTTCGTTCCTTTTTCACATGATCCTTAGTCGTATTTTTTTTGTTTCCCCTCTTTCAATCTCTTTTCCCCTCTTCCTTCTCTTCTTTTCCCATCTTCCTTCTCTTATGCTTCTCCTTCTCTTTTCCTTCTCTTATGCTTCTCTTATGCTTCTCCTTCTCTTATGCATATGCTTTCCCTCATGTGCATATGCTATTTCCTTCTCCTTAGTCGTATTTGGTTCTTTTTTCACATGCTCCTTAGCCGTATTTGGTTCTTTTTTTTTTCAAATAGATTCTAAATGGAACAACCACGCCCTCACCCATGGGTGTCCTCCCTAAAACCCAACCTGTTTCCCCACGTTGCAGGGATTATAGACATATCTTCTCTGCTAGCTCATATAAAAGAGAAGATTGTGCAAGACAGTGACTGGGTGAAGTACAACATGGGGGTGCATGCACTTGGGTGGGGTCCAAGCCAAAGGGTAGTGGAGCAAGGGCAACTGAGGAACGCATGACACAACCTATAGGATCTCCGTAGGTTATGGAGAGACCGCCATGACCGGTGGAGCCTCAAATATGATTGTTTAAAGGACATAATGGATTGTGTGGAGAAATTCGTGGATTGCGAGTACATAATCACTGAAGAGCATGACCGCATATTAGAAGAGGTGAAGGATGAGGTCGCCAGTGACCTGCCTAGCGGTGCAGAGGAGAAAAGTACCTTAGATAGTAACGTAGAGCAGTAGACCTCCACCATTTTGGCATTTTTGGAGAATGTCTCTTTTGGAGACAAATTTTTCTTAAGCATACTTTTGGAGACATATAATTTTTATATACATAATTTTGGAGACATACTTTTGGTCTCTATTTTATATATATATATGAAAATCTTATTGGATTCCACTTGTCTTTCATAATTATTTGTCATTTCAAAACTAGCTTTTCATAATCATCTTAAGTAAATAATTGTCCTTTCATATTTATCCTTTATGCGTTGATGTCATTTCATAATTTTCACAAGTGATTAATTGCCTTTTCATAATTTCTTGAGTTTGAATTTCATAATTGTCTTAAGTAATTAATTATCTATCCACTTCTTACCCGCTCTTGTTTTTTGTTTTTTGTTTTTTGTCTTCGTGTTTGTGTCTACGTAGGTCCAATCCCCCCAAATTAGACATGGGATCACACCGCATGTCTAACGAGCACGAGAACCATCGTAGGAGGAGACATCATGATCTCTACTCTCCAGGTGACTTTGATTCCACTTAGGCAACACCTCAGGGGCCTAGCCCTATGACTACCCCTGGCCTGACTCCTCTCGGACGTAGCAATGTGACTACCCCTCGGGGAACTCCTTTGCTAGTAGCCCATGGCTTTGTCGGGAGTCTCGATAAGTTTGTCGCACAGATGACTGATGCGGAGGCAGTGAGATTCTTCTCTTTGCTACCCCAGAGGACCTGAGCAAATCCCTCTCCTACATTGACGGCTAGACCTAGACTTTCTCGTACAGTAAGATTGAGCATGCATGTTTTGACGTATTGTCTTCTTGCGTCGTTCATTGATTTATGATTTACCATTGAAATACGGTTGTGCGTAGGATGGAGAACTCCACACTAGAAGTGCCACACCATGAAGGGAACTCGCTCAATGCACTGCCACAGCATTGTTTTGAAAGGAACATGAGACACTTGACATTAACAATTGTGCGACATTTCAAGCATACCACAAAGAATTTGGACTTGAGAATGAAGGCTGACATTTTGTCTAAGGTTATAAAACATCCAGATATGCAAGAGGTTTCGATGAGACAAATTTTCAAAGCCACAGTCCATATCAATGGCAATAGTGGATAATCTAAAGACATCATTGAGTCTTGTGAAAAGAATAGAAAGTGCTGATAAGTTAGTTGTGCGAAGAGAGCAACTCTCCACATGATTGCTAACACTTTAGCATTTAAAAAATATAGTGATAGCAAAGTAGCTAAAGCACTTGGAATTCAAGCATGGAATATGAACAAACATCGCGTGGACATAAAACAAGCTTCCTTCAAATGGGCAGATGGAGGTCGAAAGTGTAGACAGGATTCCTTAAGTTGTGAGGTGGTTTAATGTGTCGTCCAGTTTTGGAAATACAACACCAGGGTTTCCCAAAACAAAAAGGATGTTTGCACGCATAGGCCTCGCCCAAAAAAGTATGCACACACTATTATTTGGTACTCTTTACAACTATTTAGTACCGTCAAGGATAAAATTAGTATTGTTCAGATGTTAAAGCTAACATTTAACACTGTAACAGACTCTATATAAAGCGAATTTAGCACTAAATCATAGAATCACAGTACTGGGGACTTAATACGTGCCCCTTGGTGGTTGACCTCCCTCTCTCTTAGCAATCTCGGCTAGTGCATGCCTCTTAAGCGAAGATCTTTTATTGCCATGTATCGTGACAATATTTTGATGGGATATCTCAAGGTGTATGCCCCAGGCACACCTTGGTTTCTATGTGTGTGTGCTAGAGGCATAGTTAGGTGCCCATAAGCACTGTTAGGTGGTAGATGCCACATAGGATGATTGAGAGATTCTAGGAGCTGATTGAGGAGATGATTGTGGAGCTTGGTGGCCTTTGGTCAGAGGTCATCAATGATGTCAGTCATCATGTAAGAGGTGCCTACATATGGACCTCAACTTTCTTCATTCCATAAGCAAGCATTCTCATTTTGTGTTCAGCTTCATGCTTTCCTTTCAGTTCTCCAACATGGTATCAGAGCACTATGATCCTCCTTGAGCCCATTTGTGCCACATCATCTTCTTCTTCTCCATCTTCTTCTTCTTCTTCATCTTCACCATTTCTTCCCCAAACTTGTGAGAGCTTGTTCTCCCTCGTCTTTTTGCCATTCTCCGAATCCTTTGAGCTGGAGATACCCTTCGTATGGGCAAACTTTTGCTTGCAAGGAATTAAAGAAATATCGTTGCTACTGGTCGCCATTCCCTGAAGATGATCGAAACTCCCTTTCATGTATTCTCTGTTTCTGCTCCACCTTTCTCTAATTCCTTTTAGGCAAAGCTTCTCCATACCTTGGACTATCTTGTGTTGAAATTTGAGTAGCAATGGTTGCATATTCGAGGAGAAAATGCAGAAAAACCAGTTGATTTTCAAACTTCCAGCTATGGCAACGTGACGTGGCATTTCGCCCTTCCTCTTTAGTGGCTCTTCTTTGACAGATTTGTTTCAACCTAGAAAGCCCTCTTTTCTTTGCTTTGAAGAGTGAGATACAAGCCCTCCAAGTTCAGGCCTCTGTTTCGGACAGTTTTGACAAGGTTGTGAGTTTGATGCTACATTAGGTGCTACTTTAGCATTTCTGATGTTTTAAAGTGTTGAATAGCATCAGTACAACTGTGGCTATAGCTTTGCTTCAAGTTGCTATACCTGGATTTGCTTGGAATACTTTCATTTAGTCACCTCTATGAAGCATGCAAGTGAAAGCATCATTGATTTATAGTATGGAATTTGGTTACAAGTCTTTGCTACTCTAAATGCTTGTACTTTGAAGCCCTTCAACTCTTTCTAGCCTTGTAAGAGAGTAGACATTGCCCATTTTGGGTTAGACCCTCTCATAGCTACCTTCTTGAATATGGATAAGTTCAATGGTAAAGGCTTTCACACATGGCAGATGCTCGGGCGGTCAGTCATCATATGTAACCCTGTCACGTGAGTTCAACAGAAGGATATTTTTAATATCTAAATTTTACAAAAATTAATTTACATAAGGAAGTTTTTTAAATGATTTTGGGAAAATTTTACAGATTTATATAGAAAAAGGGTACATTTTATTAACGGAAAAATTACAGATAAGGGATTTTACAAATAGGCCTTGAACGCATGTGATATTGAGGGTTTATACATAGTGACCCCCCTGAGGGCAGATGAAGGTTAAGTTTGCATTAATGAGGGAAAACCTCTGGGGGCTTGTCAAACCTACTTCATCTTCTTCTTCAACAGCCTCTAATGCTGGAGAATCCTCAGCTCCGACATGCCCGGTAAGAGATCCTGCTAGAGAGGAGAAAGCCTATGGCATCATTGCTCTTGGCTTAGGAGATGACTATATTTCATCACATTTCTGATTTGGAGTCTCCTTCTAAAGCTTGGCAGAAGCTTGATATTATTTTTGGTGCTAGCTCTCACATCTCAAAATTGTCACTTAAGATTGCTTTCTTTGAATTGAAGATGGCTAGTGGCACTCCTTTGGCTGAACTTGCTTCTATCAAATCTCCAATCACTACAGATGATGCAATGGCAATGTTGTTCAAAAGTATGCCTAAAGATTATGATCATGTTGTTACCACTTTGAAAAATCTTCCTAATCCTACTCTTGAAGGTCTTATTACTGCTCTTCAAGAAGAAGAAAGGCACATGAAACTCTAGAGAGGCAATGACACAGCTTATGCCATAAAAACTCAAAAGGGCAAGTTTGGGCAAGTTTTCACCTTGCAAACATTGTGGGAAGACTAATCACCTCTCAAAAGATTGCTTCAAGATCAATCCTTGCAAACATTGTGGCAAAAACAATCACCATGAAAAGTATTGTAAGGCCAAAAAGGAAGCAACTACAAAGCCATAGACTGCCAATCTACTTTCAGTTGATGTACCTCCACAATATGAGGCATCCTATGAAGATTATGCTTTTTGAACCATCTCCATATATGCTCCAGATCTCTCTTTTTATGTTGAGTCAAGGTACTCAGCCTGGATAGTCCTCCAAAATTAATGAAATAAACTATTGTGTGTTTTGTAAACACCACTGGTCACCATATGATGTAGGCCATGTGTATGTGTTTTGCTCCATGGTACCTCCTGCAGACATTGTGTACATGCAGGGGAGATAACCATTGAAAGGTCTTACGTATCCCTTTTGTTTACTTCACACCCTTGGGAACCCCTTGCTAGCATGAGAACCTAGCCATAGATTTATCCTTGACCACGATGAGATGGCATGAGAAACTATGAGACTAGATGTATCCTTGACATAGCCTGAGGCATTCCCTTGATGAGGGGGGGTATGATGGGATATCTCAAGGTGTATGGCCTAGGCACACCTTGGTTTCTATGTGTGTGTGCTAGAGGCACAGTTAGGTGCCCATAAGCACTGTTAGGTGGTAGATTCCACATAGGATGATTGAGAGATTCTAGGAGCTGATTGAGGAGATGATTGTGGAGCTTGGTGGCCTTTGGTCATAGGTCATCAGTGATGTTAGTGATCATGTAAGGGGTTCCTACATATGGACCTCACCTTTCTTCATTCCATAAGCAAGCATTCTCATTTTGTGTTCAGCTTCATGCTTTCCTTTTAGTTCTCCAACATATTTGACTTGGCCTATTTATCTGTGAACTGAACATTGGGGAGATTGGGATACCTAGAGCAAATAGCAGTGAGGGTCTCATCAGCCAACTTTTTTGGATCGTCTTTGTAGTGAATAAAGCAATCTCTGTAGTTGTTAGCAATTACAGAGTGCATGAAGGACATGATGTCCTTCCCGCATGTATCCATCAAGATGCCTCCTCTCTGAGTGATGTCATAGAAGATCGTACCATCACCCTCGGCATGTATGCATCATCTGAATCATCTTCGTCCCCACCACTACACCCCCCCAAAGCACTGTGCCATGCATCCCCCATAGCTCTCCCTACTACTATGCCTACTGCCCTGTCATGTCGAGCTAGTAGCTGGCCACTCGTAGCTGGAGAAGAAAAGAGAGGAGAAAGGAGAGGAAAAAGAGAGGAGAAAAGAGAGGAGAAAAAGAGAGAAAAAGAGAGAAGAAAAGAGAGGAGAAAAAGAGACAAAAAGAGAGGAGAAAAAGGAGAAAAGAGAGGAGAAAAAATAGAGAAAGAGGAGATAAGAGAGAAAAAGAGAAAAAGTGGAAATAAAAGAGATAAAAAGAGAGAAAAAGAAAAGAGAAAAAGTGGGGATAAAAGAGAGTAAAAGAGAGGAGGAAAGAAAGGAGAAAAGAGAGGAAAAGAGAGGAAAAGAGAGGAGAAAGAAAGAGAGAGAAAAATAGAGGAGATAAGAGAGAAAAAGATAGACAAAAAGAGAAGGAAAGAGAGGATAAAAGAGAGAAGGAAAAAGAGAGAAAATGTGAGGATAAAAGAGAGAAAAAGAGAGAAGGAAAGAAAGGAGAAAAGAGAGGAGGAAAAGAGAGAAAAAGAGAGAAGGAAAGAGATGAGAAAAGAGACAAAAAGAGATGAAAAGAGAGGAGAAAAAAGAAAGGAGATAAGAGAGAAAAAGAGAGGAGATAAGAGAGAAAGAGAGGAGATAAGAGAGAAAAAGAGAGGAAGTGAAAAGAGAAAAAGTGGGGATAAAAGAGTGAAAAAGAGAGAAGGAAAGAGAGGAGAAAAGAGAGGAAAATAGAGAGAAGGCAAGAGATGAGAAAAGAGATGAAAAGAGAGGAAAAGAGAGGAGAAAAAAGAAAGTAGATAAGAGAGAAAAAGAGAGAAGAAAAGAGAAGGAAAGAGAGGAGAAAGGAGAGAAAAATGGAATGCAATCCCTTATTTCCTCATGAATGCAATCTCTTTCTTCAATCATGTAATCCCTTTCCATCATTCATGCAATCCCTTTCTTCATTCATGCAATATCTTTCCATCATTTATGCAATCACTTATTTCCATCATTCATGCAATCCTTTTCTTAGAAGGGGAAGGGGAAGGGGAAGGGAAAGGGAAAGAGAAGGAAAAGGAAGGGGAAGGGGAAGGGGAAAGGGAAGAGCACATAACAAAGACTGTTGTAGCATGTCTATAGATGCGTCCACCAGTGCATCTATAGGCGTGGTTGTCTGTTTTTCCAAAAGATAGACGTGCTATAAACGTGCTCCGATAGACTCCTTTTTCAAAGAAACTAAAAAGGACATGTGTTAGGACCCCAAAAAGAACAACACTAGTACCCAAAACATCCGTTCCCTGCATACGACAAAGGACGACGAATCCAAAGAGAGCAACTTTCAAAGAAGATCAACTGCCAAGAGACTGAACTTGGATAGAGGTGTGGAAGCTTCTTCTCCTTCTTCAAAGCTGCTTCTCTTTCTTCTCTTCCTTGTTCACCCTCTTCTCTTGTGTGCTTGGGGATGATTGTGTAAGCCTGGAGATGAGTGTGGGTGCTTGGAGATAAGTATGGATGCTCGGAGCTGTGCCTGTTAATAGGAAAGCAAGCCGCGTGTCGCTAAAAGTATGTGAAGGAAAGCAAGTGCGCTAAAAGTAGGTTTGAAAATCAACTCACAGTCTGCACGTCTAATAGCTTGTCTATCAACATGTCTAAAAGTGCGTCTAAACATGCATCTATCAGTGCATCTACACTCATGCACGTAGAAATTACACTCAATCACATCTCAAAGTATGGAGAATGGGATGCGACCGTAAACATGGTAAGTGTTAAAGAGTTAAGGTTGATTGAGATACCTATGGGTGTTCATGTGTTTGAGTTACGATCCCATTTTAATTTGATATAGGATGCAGTGCCACACCCACATATGTTGCCCTATGCTCGTCGTGATGAGGTGAAGCATCGGCAATATGAGGTGGGATCTTCAGGAGGGATCGTTACAGATGCATGGAGTGATGGTGATAGTAGGCCTCCGCCATTACCTCATGAGGCCATGGAGGAGGAAGTGTTTGATGATATGGTGTGGGATTTATATGTCCATCAATCCTCAGGTAAGGATGATAGCATGGAGTAGGATGATCTTTTTACCGCAGCATCGACTCCACTGTTTGAGGGGTGCACATTCTCTGTTCTACATGCCTCCCTTGAGTTACTAAACTTGCAGACCATGGAGCAATGCAGGTTTGAATGCATTACTTAAGTAAGCTTTAAAGCCTATTTTGCAGACATGGTGAATTATGCTAGTGGGTCAATTACTCAAATGCTTTTTCTGATTTATGGTCTTCACATGCAAGCTATTGTGTAAAATAATTCCAAGGAAGAATAAATTACCGACCTCAAGAGATATGGCAAGGCAACATGTGACCTCTCTTGGAGGATTAGATTACAAGCGCATCCATGCATGCGTCAATGATTGCATTTTGTTTTGTGGACCACATAAGGATGCAAGAGAGTGTCCTACTTGTGGAGAGACAAGATATAGAGCAGATCTCAAAACTTTGGATGTGCCTCGTAAGGTTCTACGACATTTTTCCATAATCCCTTGCATCCAACATATGTTCAAGTGCAAATCCATTACAGAGCTCAGGTCATGGCATTCCTCCCACCATGGCAAGTGGAGAACTCCTGCAGACACTTCTGCATGGATTCATATTGAAGACACATGGCCAAGCTTCAAGGAAGAACCTTGGAGCTTGAGACTTGGACTAGGTATGGACGATGTGAACCCATTTTGTCTCAAAAGCACCTCTTACAGTGTATGGTCAATGATATTGGTGAATTATAATCTTCCACCCTCTATGGCGATTAAGAAAGGACATGTTATGTTTTCCCTTCTAATTCCAAGGAAACATAAAGTAAAAAATCCTGATGTTTATTTGGAGCCTTTGATTGATGAGCTAGAGATACTTTGGAGATGTATCAAGGTGCATGATGTGAGCAAGCGTCCCTCGTCCCACAAGACTTCAACTGCAAAGTAGTCTTGATGTGGACGATGCATGACTTCCCAGGCTATGGCGAGTGTTCAAGTAAGCATTGCACTTTTAATTATGAGTAGGCAATCGATGGGGCACCCTCAACCCACCTTCAACTCTTAATTGCATCTATTGTTCAGGTCTCACTACATCGGGTTACCATGCATGTCCCATTTGTGGTCCTTTGCTAGTTCCCTCATGGGCAGATGCATTGAATAAGGTCATCTATGAGAATCACCATCGATTTCTTCCACCTGATCATCCTAGATATGTCACCCCTTGGAATGAAGTCCCTCCACAGTCACTCATTGCAGGAGATTGGATGAGAATTTGGGATGGTTCCACGACTACACCACTTGGCATGAGCTAGTAAGGGTTTGTAATAACTATTATGTGCTATATTGAATGGAAATAAAGATTGCCCACTAACACCAGCTTTTGTTTAGATACTCCATCTTTTATCGTTTACCATATTGGTCCCACCTCAAGATCAATCACCTGCTTGATCCCATGCATATCTTCAAGAATGTGGCATCTACCATTTGGGAACATTTGAATGGGACACAAGATTCTGTAGGCATAAGGGAGTATCTATGCACCGTAGGGAGGATGCATGAAGCTTGGCCCACAAGAGAAGCCAAATGGGCATGTCTTTTTACCTCATGCATCGTGGAGGTTATCAAAGCTAGAGATGGTGGTGGTGAAGCGAGCTATCACTACAATTCGTACTCCCACTAGATGCATGAGGTGTTTGAAGGGGGCCTTCACAAAGAGCAAGAAAAGAGGTGTAGTACAATTATATGGGTTGAAATCTCATGATTGGCACAAGATGCTCCAAATAAGTATTTTATGTGTATAATATCTTTTTCCTTCCAAATTTGTGAGTGAATTAGAAGCAACTAATCAACCATTCCTCGTGTGTTCAGTTCATACTATCTACTAGCATTTCTCGCAGTGCGTCAAAGGACATGAAGGATTGTATTTACAAGATGGGTGAGCTTGTGAGGTTTACATGATGCAAGGTGTTCATATTGCTAATATGGCATACTCTTTCCTTTCTAGGTATGTGAGCTCAAAGGAAATAGATCCCATCATGCTTGAGAATGCTCGAGTTTTGTCAGTGGAGGTGGTTTTGTTTAGTGGAGGAGACATTTCCACATTCTACTCTCACAAGCCAACTACATCTCATAGTGCATTTGGTGGATGATATTGCTATATGCGGTACTATACATGCACGATGGTTGTTCTTCCTCGAGCACTTCATGAAGACCTTAAAGGGTTTTGTGAGACAAAATGCAAGACCCAAAGGTAGCATGGCCGAGGGTTGTTGGTCGGTACAAGAGTCACTTGTATATATTTTTGAGTTTCTTGTTAATGTGGGTAGCTCTCTCCCACGACTATGGAGAGATGATGAAGACCTAAGGATGACCTCTATTGTGCCTCAAGGGAAAGGATGCATCAAAGTAATAGACATGGAGTTGCTTAATAATATCAACCTATATTGCATGCTTAATAGTGATGTGATGAAAAGATGGGTGACAAGATATGAGGATGCACTACAAGGCATAGGCCATTTTCCGACGAAAATACCGACGTTTTTTACATTAAATTTTTTTTTTTAATGGACGCAAATGTCATGAATGTCGCTATATAGCGACACTAATAATCGTTGCTATATAGCAATACTGGTAAACGTCGCTATATAGCAACGATTAATAGAACTTAAAAAAAAGCATTAGTGGGGCTAAACAGGGCCATAGCAAGCCCTGTTTTGCCCCACTAATATTTTTTTTTTTTGTAAGTACAAAAAAAAGTTTTTTATTACAAAATTTTCCTTGCGAAAAGGGTGATACAAAATCGCTCAAATGAAATGATCGAGCAACAAAAGCATATACATGTCGAACATATACAACATTGTTTGTTACAAATTACCCTTTCGAAAAGGGTGATACAAAATCGCTCAAACGAGCCGATATACAAAATGACATACATGGCGAAGTATATGCAAACTGCTACTACTACTACTACTACTACTCCTCATTCGAATCATCCTCGTCGTCCTCGTCTTGTTGGCCTAATCCTTGGTCCTCGTGAGCTGCACCTACTCCTTGACCCTCATCACGTGCATTTGATCCTTGGCCCTGGTGATCGCTCACCTCTAGTGATGGGATGCTCGAGCTTTGACCCTAAGAGTAAACCATATAAATTGAAAATTAGATTGGAACTTAAAGAATAAATCAATTTAAAAAGTGAGATTACAAGTAGGAGTAGACTTATACCGTGCAAGCAGCCACCTTAGCCCAATCGACCGTCGCTCCCATTGCCTCTTGCTCAATAAACCACGGCTTTGTTCCTATGCAAAACGCGTGTCGTGTCTCTGCATCCGTAGGAAGATGACCCATCGTAGCTTGCTGTGGATCCAATTTATGAGAGTTAGATAAAGTGCATGTAATATGTAGTAAAACAAATAGAACAATACATCAAATGAGAAGTAGACTTACCACGGTTGCCTCGAATGCCAACTGTCCACCTGCACCAAAGTGCGAAATACCTATAGTGTCCAACCGTCTCCTCGCAGCACCTCCTGTGACCCTCAAATATTTTAGGATGGTCCCTATTCTGGTTCTTGAAGAACTTTCAATCAGCTTTGTCTGCCCAACTGGGTTTAGCCATCCCCTTTGCGATGGAAGTACGCCTAACCCATGCGCTCTCGCATATAATTCTCATTAAACTCCCAATTTAGCGGGTTAGGGTATTTTTGTTTTAACTCATCGATGACCACCTGCTTCTTTTGGTCATCTTGATACTGCCAATCGGTAGCAATGCCACTCTTTAAGTGATGGCTCATCAACCACCTCATGGTGGCCATCACTGCTTTTCTCTTTCTATCTTCTATTATCTCTCCGGCAGCTTGATTTGATAGGAGAGGTCCTCCACTGGGGTAAGGAGGACTGATGGTAGTGGCAGAGTCAGAAGGAGTGGAAGCTGTGCGAGTGTTTTCGGAGTGAGGAGTAGTAGTGGGAGTAGGAGAGGGCAAGGGACCTGACTAATACTGTGTCTCGGGACCAAGTGGAGACTTGTAGGGATGTGAACCCCTCAGTCAAAGGGGCACGAGGGGATGGCTGACAGTAGGTCCAGCCGTCGGTGTAGGAGAGGGAATTGCTAAGGTCCTCTGAGATAGCAGTCATCTGCGCTACAAACTCGTCGAGACTCCCGACAAAGCCATGTGCTGCTGGAAAAGGAATTCCCCGACGGGTGGTCGCAGTGCTACATTCGAGAGGAGTCAGACCAGGGGTAGTCGCAGTGCTACGTCTGAGAGGAGTCGGACCAGGGGTAGTTGCAGGGGTAGTCGCCTCAGGTGTCACCTGAGGGGAATCAAAGTCCTTTGGAGCATAGAGATCATGATGTCTCCTCCTCAGAAGGCTGTGCATACTCATCGGACATGCGACGTGATCCCATTTCTAACATAGACACAAACACAAAAACAAAAAACAAAAAACAAACATAAGCAGAGGCATAGGCATAGGCAAATACATATGTTTACGATCGAAAGAGGAAAATGAGACATGCTGATGAGAGAAGGAAAAGAGGGAAAAGAGGGGGGGAAAGAGAGAAGGAAAAGAGGAGATTGAAAGAGGGAAAAGAGGGAGGGAAAGAGAGAGGAAACTAGGAAAAGAGGAGAAGGAGCATAAGAGAAGGAGACATATGCTTATGCTTATGCATAAGAGGAAAAGAGGAAAAGGAAACAAAGCATATGCTTATGCCTATGCATGCGCATATGAGCATAAAAGAAAAAGAGAGAAAAAGAGATTGAAAGAGGAGAAGGAGGAGACATATGCTCATGCTTATGCATGAGCATATATAAGCATAAAAGAAAAAGGGAGAAAGCTTAAGCATAAAAAAGAAAAAGAGATTGAAAGAGGGAGACATATGCTCATGCATAAGCATAAGCATAAGCATAAGAGAAGGAGACATATGCTCATGCTTATGCTTATGCATGAGCATAAGAGAAGGAGACATATGCTTATGCTTATGCATGAGCATAAGAGCATGAGCATGAAAGAGGGGAAAGAGGGGGGAAAAGAGGGAGGAAAAGAGGAAAAGAGATTCAAAGAGGGGAAAGAGGAAAAGAGGAGAAGGAGAAGGAGAAGGAGACATATGCTCATGCTTATGCATGAGCATATATAGGCATTAAAAAAAAAAAAAGCTTAAGCATAAAAGAGAAAGAGAGAAAAAGAGATTGAAAGACATATGCTCATGCTTATGCATGAGCATAAGAGAAGGAGACATATGCTTATGCATAAGAGGAGACATATGCTCATGCATAAGCATAAGAGAATGAGACATATGCTCATACTTATGCTTATGCATGAGCATAAGAGAAGGAGACATATGCTCATGCTTATGCTTATGCGTATGCATGAGCATAAGAGCATGAGCATGAAAGAGGGGAAAGAGGGGGGAAAAGAGGGAGGAAAAGAGGAAAAGAGATTCAAAGAGGGGAAAGAGAAAAAGAGGAGAAGGAGAAGGAGACATATGCTCATGCTTATGCATGAGCATATATAAGCATAAAAGAAAAAGAGAGAAAGCTTAAGCATAAAAGAGAAAGAGAGAAAGAGAGAAAAAGAGATTGAAAGACATATGCTCATGCTTATGCATGAGCATAAGAGAAGGAGACATATGCTTATGCTTATGCTTATGCATAAGAGGAGACATATGCTCATGCATAAGCATAAGCATAAGATAAGGAGATATATGCTCATGCTTATGCTTATGCATGAGCATAAGAGAAGGAGACATATGCTCATGCTTATGCTTATGCTTATACATTAGCATAAGAGCATGAGCATGAAAGAGGGGAAAGAGGGGGGAAAAGAGGGAGGAAAAGAGGAGAAAGAGGGAAAGGAAAAGAGATTGAAGGAGGGGAAAGAGAGATGAAGAGGGAAAGGAAAAGAGATTGGAAGAGGGGGAAAGAGATTGAAAGATTGAAGGAAAAAGAACAGGGGAAAAGATATTGAAAGAGGGGAAAAAGAATAGGAAAAAAGAAGAGAAGGAAGAGGAGAAAAGAGGGAAAGAAGAGGGAAGAGAGGGGAAGAGAGGGTTCCTACACCCATCACTGCAGCTAGCGCTTAAGGCACTAGCTGTAGGCCAATGCAAATAGAGAGGGGAAGAAATGGTTCCTATACCCATCACTGCAGCTAGTGCTTAAGGCGCTAGCTGCAGGCCAATGCAAATAACACAAATAACAAAAGGAAAAAAGAGGAAGCACTTTCTTGCCTGGAATAGTCCCGCTCGGTGTTTTGTGGACTGGCCCTACAAAAGAGAGGAAACATACCATTTTTCAAATAACTAGTTAGAGGAAGAAGAAGCAACTTCTCAAAGGGATTGGATTGAGGAGACAAGGAGAAAGAGAAGAAAGAGAAATACAAAAAAGACTAGAAGAGGTGAGTCTTCTTTCTTTCACAAAATCTCGTTTTTTGTCTACAATCCTTGAAAATCAAGCATGAAAACTAGCACCTAGCCTTAGCAATACAAGGAGAAACATGCTTCAACACTCACAAAACGAAATCTCACAAAAAGTGAACCTACATTGTTCAAAGAGACTCACCTTCTTGAAAAACTTCTTTTCACACAAGCAAAGAGGAAGAAGGGTGGAGAGGGAGCACAAGTGTTAGGAGAGGGGTGAGTAGTGGTGAGGAGTGGAGAATAGAGTGGAGAAAAGCGAGGTCATCTGATATAGGTGGGAGGAGAGATTGCTTTTTTCACAATAGAGATTGCTAAAGAAAGCACCGTGTCATGAGGTTTTGGGTTTTAGCCTACAGGGTCGCTATATAGCAACGGAACAAGTCAAAATGTCGCTATATAGTGACGCTTCAGGACACTTTTTGTTTAAAGTTAAAAAAGAATCTCATAGATGCTATTGTATTATTGTTAATATATTTCCTTGCAACTTATGTTGTGATTTTATAAGTGCAGATGGAAGGGACGAGTGGAAGCTTTGTTCGATGATGCGCCAATGCCCGAGAGCACAAAGTGGCTTAGGAGAGGTTATATTGTCATTGCACTCATTGCAAGCGAGAAGTACGACATCGTCGTATTATCATGTGCCACTTGCGAATGTATGGGGAGGAGCCCGAACCAGTACCCGAACCAGTACCCACCATTGGTGTTGCACATGTTGATGGATTATTGGTAAGTCAAAGCTATTTACGTTCGTGGTTAATATTGGATACCATTATGGTATGAATACTTGAGACAATATCCTATATTTACACGAAATCTTAAAACAGGATGAGGAGGTTGACGAGGGTAGGCATATACCTTCACACTTTGAGCAAGACTATAGTCTCTCGGATGATGACGAGAGTATGGTCGACATGATGGATTCTATTTTTAGGGGCACTACATCCCATGTACATGTGATGTCAGAGTCTGAGGTTAAAATGCGAGAGTTGCAATCAACACAATTGTACGAGGGTGCTAGGATGTCTAAACTACATGCTTGTCTCTCAATCTTGAATCTGAAAGTAAAGTATGGGTGGTCGGATACAAGTGTCTCGACTTAATGAGGTTGGCTCTTGCATTAATTTGACTCATTATTTGGATATTGTTTGTTTTAAGAAACATCATGTATGGATTAGTGTACCGAATCATCATTATTCAAAGCCTATGTATGTTTGAATTGTGATAGGTTGCTCTAGAAGATGTTGCTTGCACCAAATACCATGTGTGCATTAAGAGATGAAGCGAAAAAGATGCTAACAACGGTGGGTATGGATTATGATACCATCCATGCTTGCCGTAATAACTGTATTCTCTTTCGTCGTGAGCATGGAGATTTGGCTAGTTGTCTAAAATGTGGGGAACAATGATATAGAGATGACTTGCAAGGTGAGCAGATATCGGTAAATGTCTTGAGACACTTTCCCATCATTGCAAGAATACAGCACATGTTCCGATGCAAATCCATAGCAGAGTTGATGACATGGCATGCATCTCATCGGTCCACTGATGACACATTGAGGATTCCCATAGATTGTGCAGCTTGGAAGCACATAGACAATCAGTGGCTGGACTTTGCGAGGGAGCCACGCAACTTACATCTTGGGCTCGCCATGGATGGCGTGAATCCTTTTGGATTAGGCTCGACATCTTAGTCGACATGGCCCATAGTCGTGGTGAATTACAATATCCCACCATGGCTAAAAATAAAAAAGGGACACCTCATGCTTGCACTACTTGTGCCAGGGAAGTACAAGGCAAAAAATGTGGACATGTACATGGTACCTTTAATAGAGGAGTTACAGATATTATGGAGAGAAATGCGGGTCTTTGATATTTCCAAAGCTCCTAGACATACCAATGATATTTTGGTCACAGGTATCTTGATGTGGACCATGCATGACTACCCACGATATGGAGAGTGCGCAGGTATGTGGTTGTGTCTCTACAAGTATAATATAGGATTATGCTTTTATGACTCTCTTTCACACGCATGACTTATACTAGCACATTCATGCACGTGTGTAGGACTTGTTACAAGTGGGTACCATGCTTGTCCTGTTTGTGGACTGGGTTTGAAATCGCTTGCACAATACTCCAAACATATGAGGAAAAATGTTTATGAAGGTCATGCTCGATACCTTCCGCTTGACCATCTCACACATGGAGGTCCTGAGCTTGATCCACCACCATCATATTTGAAGGCAAGTGACTGGATTCAAGCTTGGAGGGCGAATGGAGAGGTAATGTTGTTCCTTTTTTTAATATATTGCACTTATAATTCAGAATGAGCCATACAAAATCAGAAGGCACCATATAAAATCATAATGAGACATATAGAATCAGTCATATGACATTACGAAGTCCGTACGGCTTGGATACAACAGCTTTGCACTGCACTCCACACACCCCAATATACAACCCGATGAGGCTTGGATACACACAACAACTTTGCGATGCTGCACTCCACACACCACAATATACTAAGTTCTAAGAAGGAATGACCCTAGAACATAGGAGTTTTCGGCCCTTCTTCCTCAGCATCCTCATTAGTAGCCGACCCAAGGGACTGTTGCTCTAGAACAAAAGAGTGTACAGCTCTATTACACATTGATGGATCTATAATGCCAGTCAAAAATAACCAATTGTATGAGCACCGTAACAGACATGACACATGATTCCTTAGCTTAGACCTGACTAATAGTTAGTATTATTTATCTAGAACCAAATTTGGTACTATATGGTTGAGCAAAAAATACCATAAAAGATAACATATAAAAAAGCACCATATATATTATTGCATCGACATTGGCTATTTATGCACTAGTTAAAACAATGGCTCACCTAGTACTTTTATCAGCAAACACTAGTACCATTTAACAACACCAATACCATGTAAGAACACCAATACATTTATCAGCTCACCATTAATTTTATCAGCAAAATCTGTATTACAAAGTAACCAGTACAATTATGTATTTAGAAAGTAACAACATTTGTATTCATCAATGTACAAGTCCTTTACAACTCGAGCTTCGAAATGCAACTCATTTTGCTAAAAGTCGAGTAAGAGACCTTTCTAAGCAACTATGGTGGACAAAGTCTCAGGTTGCCATTCTTTCAGTAAGAGTCCGCACTTTAAGAGAATCTAGCATAGAGTCTCTCAATCAAAAGGATGTAAAACGATTTTGCAACAATATAATCGAAGCCCATAGATTGGAAAAGTTTGGTGGTCAAGTTGCCTTATGGGACTTTATACAAGATGTTGCCACAAACATAATCAAGTCAAGTGCTAGACAAAGACATAGTGAGAACACAAAGGCAATATTTGAGGTTGCAAGGATGTGGGGAGGTCCAAGGTTACATGACTTCTTGAGTTCCAACCTCAATGGACCTTCTTTATCAACGACAAAGTGAGGGCAAAGAATTGCTACTCAATTTTGTACCTAGTATACATGGATATCTTTTTGATACAATCATTGAAATTTATGAAAAAGAAAAAGAAAAGCATGGAATCATGTCAAGGATTCCCTTCATCATAGTGGAAGATGAAATTGCAATAAAGAAGCCCATAAGGTAACCTCCTTTTTCTCTAAATTATTTTCATAATCTAAATCTTGTTTTTGAATGCAAGAGGATTGCATATTATCTTACAAACTTGTGCTTATTATTGCTTGTAGGTAGAATCCAAAGGATGACATGCTTATGGGTTTTGATGGATATGAAGTAGATGATCATGAGTGCATGACTACATGCATGATCAAAGTGGGAGAAGGACAAAAAGGGTATGATCAGATTATTGATGCATTTCAAAATTGTGTCATTGGTGGACGTGCAAGAGTTTTTCTTGCCAATCCATTGCATGATGCACTCCCACGCTTGGTTCCTGCACTTCATTGAACTTGCGGCCGATTTGATGCAAGTTTTGTCTGCAAGCAATGGGATGCTATTTTAAACTTATGGAATGAGAAGCTAAAGACCACGGTTGGTCCAATTATTGGACATGCATCTGATGATGATAGTTGGCAAAGAACATTGATGATCTCCGATTATCTAGACAAAAGAGGTAGTAGATTTGGGATAATTAAATGGGATGGATAGCCTCTCTCAACAAAAGTTTTAGAAAATCAAGTTTTTGGGCTGCATGATCAAGATTTTGTACATAATGGAAAAAAGTTAGTCAATGTTCTTGACAAGCCTAAGCGTCAATTGGCTATTGGCAATGTTTGGATCACCTTAAATCATGTCATTATTGTGTATGATGCTTTTTCTATCAACAAGCATATGCTAAGGGAGGGAGACATTAGGCAAGATGACCGCCAAAATTGGGTTGGAGCTTAAAGAATATGCAATATAAAAGTGCAATGGTGCTTGGGAGAATTGGCAAACAATGGAATTCATATAAAAAAGAGGAGCATGCTAGGAACACAAGCTTATCTTGAAATTGTTCGAGACTACATCGACATCTTCTTATCTCCACATTTGAATCTTGTGGATCGAGTCTATCTTGTAGGCAAAGTCTCTTTTTTCTTTCAAATTTGGAGGTCTTGGATTGTTCATCATGCCAACTATACGTTGAATAGAAACTTCATAACTAAGGAAGCTTTCTTGGATGTGCAACTCTCATGCCATTTTGTGGTCCTACTAATCAAGTACTTTAGAGAATTTTGTCCAAGCCTAAGGTGTCCTTTACATCTTACAGGTTTGGATGCAGTTGAAATCTTCTTCAGCAAGATTGGAAGCATGGTGGGACAAGAACGTGCTTATGACTTGACGGATATGCTACATAGTGTAGGTAGTCTGAATAGGCTTGCACACTTTGAATGTAAAGAGGATAGTCCTCTATTTACAAGGGCACATAAGAAGCAAGAACATGTCTGGAGAGAATTGAATCTCAAATAGAACATGCGAGAAGCTAATCTAGGGGACTATGAGTGTGTGTCAACGGATGATAAAATCATGGAAGCATTGAAGAAGGGACTAAAAAGTGCTCAAGAAAGGTGTGAAAGTTTGCATATGAAGCCAAAGTGTGAGAATATGAAGTGGTGGATGGAACCTTGGTCAAATGGATTTGCAGATGCATATTCACAAGAATCTGATTCTAAAGAAGAAGACCAATGTCAAGCAGATCATGTGTCAGAAATAGATGATAATGACAACGATGCCTCCATAAGTGAAATCAGACATGTGGTGGATTCTCTCCTAGATGAACAAGAAGTAGTGAGCCCAGTTGTTACCTTTGATGGTAAAACTCTCTTCAAGTCCACATTGGTAAGCCAACTTAATGGAAATCCCGCATTCTCTAAAGATAGACTCACAAGGGTTCGCCAAGGAGTATACTACTCTAAGGAAGATATACGTCTTGCTACATCAAATAAGAACCTATTTGGAATAGGTTCTGATTGTGCCGTATTCTTTCACAAAGAACACAAAACAAGGAAATGCAATCCAAGATCTTTGCAAAAAAAGAAAACACAAGCTATATGGTACCTTGGACGAGTTCAAAAAATGAGGAGAAAGGTTGGTGGGGGGTATGTGGAATGTAAAAGAGGGTTCAACCTTTCAAATAGACCTTTTGGAGTAGAAGTCCAGCTTGGGTGGTATCAAAAGGCAAAATGTTCAAGATGCTTTACATATGACCTTACAAACCTTGACATGATAAATATTGAGAGCGTAATTGCATTGGCAAACCTCACCTATGAGTGTAATAGCAATAAGTATACTTTAGATGAGAATGATTGGAATGTATTCAATGACTTTGTAAAGGGGCATTAAACGCACTTGGTAGGGGCTTCTTTGTAATCTTTCTAATATGATAAAAGCTTTATTACGATTATTACTATGCGCTGAGTTTAGTTTGATTTGTCTTGATGGAATTTTTAAATTATTTTTTTGCAGGACCTTGAATCACAGAAGTAAATGATTTGCAACCGCCTGGGTACTTTTGTTTATATGAATGCCATAAAGCAAGTTTGAAAATGCTGTTTTGGCATCGGGTACAACAAGATGTTGTATGAATGTAGCCTCTATAGTTTCATATTACTTAGTAAGGGTTTTCATGGAAGAAAAAAAGTGGAAAGGTCTTCTATAAATGTGTCAAAGAAGAATGATATTTCCATCTTTTGCTTCTCTAACAATCAAGACATGGAAAAAGTGGCAAGGCCAATCGTGAATGTGGCCGAAAGCATGGTGTTTTAGTTTTCTCTTCTCTACTCCTTCTCTAACAATAAAGACATGGAAGAAATTACTAAGTCTCAGATATACATTGTTTAAACAAGTTTCGAATCTTTCACATAAGAAAGGTCTAGATGTTTGTATTTGGCAAGAAATAAACATTATATGTCGTCATTGAATGCTTTGTAAAATTGGATAATCTATCATCCCTTCTCCTAGCTGAAACACCCATACATATGGTTTTGTAAAAAATTGAAAGATATAAAGCATTTATAAAAGCTCCCAATCTTTCATGTAGTATTTTTATAAAGGTTGTTTCTTGAGCTCTTTACATGTTTCAAGTGACTTTGCACATATCTTTACTCTTGGTGTATGGCACACATGATTTGTCTTATTTGATATTTGTTCCTCTTGATTTTTGCACATATGTCTTTATTCTTTGTTGCTCTTTCCTTATGGCATCATCAAGACACATACCCATTTAAACTTATGTATTTCCCATTATTGTAGGTGGTACCTCAATTTTTTGTGTGTAGATTCAATTAATGCAGGTGATGTAGAGATCTTGCATTCTAAATATCTCATCCTACCTAAAGGGACTCCAAAAGTAGTAGTGTATGACTCACATCAGGACTTTTAAAATTCCTCTAGGAAAATAAATATACTTACAAAAGGGGATTTATAAATTTTCCCAAAATTTACAGAGGGGATACTAGGAAATACTAGAAATAGGTTACATAGGGATTTAGAAAAGAACCCTTGAACGCACATGATATAGACATATTACACTAAGTGACCCCCCCGAGGTTGTTTCTTGAGCTCTTTACGTGCTTCAAGTGACTTTGCACAATTCTTTGCTCTTGGTGTACGGCACACATGATTTGTCTTGTTTGATATTTGTTCCTCTTAATTTTTGCCTCATTTTTGCACATATGTCTTTATTCTTTGTTTCTCTTGCCTTATGGCATCATCAAGACACAAACCCATCTTAAACTTATGCATTGCCCATTATTGCAGGCGGTACCTCAATTTTTTGTGTGTAGATTCAAATAATGCAGGTGATGTAGACATCTTGCATTCTAAATATCTCATCCTACCTAAAGGGACTCCAAAAGTAGTAGTGTATGACTCACATAACGACTTTTCAAATTCCTCTAGGAAAATAAATATACTTACAAAAGGGGATTTATAAATTTTCCCAAAATTTACAGAGGGGATACTAGGAAATACTAGAAATAGGTTACATAGGGATTTAGAAAAGAACCCTTGAACGCACGTGATATAGACATATTACACTAAGTGACCCCCTCGAGTTGTAAAGGACTTGTACATTGATGAATACAGATGTTGTTACTTTCTAAATACATAATTGTACTGGTTACTTTGTAATATAGATTTTGCTAATAAAATTAATGGTGAGCTGATAAATGTATTGGTGTTCTCACATGGTATTGGTGTTGTTAAATGGTACTAGTGTTTGCTGATAAAAGTACTAGGTGAGCCATTATTTTAACTAGTGCATAAATAGCCAATGTCGATGCAATAATATATATGGTGCTTTTTTATATGTTATTCTTTATGGTATTTTTTGCTCAACCACATAGTACCAAATTTGGTTCTAGATAAAATAATACTAACTATTAGTCAGGTCTAAGCTAAGGAATCATGTGTCATGTCTATTATGGTGCTCATACAATTGGCTATTTTTGACTGGCATTATAGATCCATCAATGTGTAATAGAGTTGTACACTCTTTTGTTCTAGAGCGACAGTCCCTTGGGTCAGCTACTAATGAGGATGCTGAGGAAGAAGGGCCCAAAACTCCTATGTTCTAGGGTCGTTCCTTCTTAGAACTTAGTATATTGTGGTGTGTGGAGTGCAGCGTCGCAAAGTTGTTGTGTGTATCCAAGCCTCACCGGGTTGTATATTGGGGTGTCCGGAGTGCAGTGCAAAGCTGTTGTATCCAAGCCGTATGGACTTCGTAATGTCATATGACTGATTCTATATGTTTTATATGGTGCCTTCTGATTTTGTATGGCTCATTTTGAATTATAAGTGCAATATATTAAAAAGAGGAACAATATTACCTCTCCATTCACCCTCCAAGCTTGAATCCAGTCACTTGCCTTCAAATATGATGGTGTGGATCAAGCTGACCTCCATGTGCGAGATGGTCGAGCGGAAGGTATCGAGCATGACCTTCATAAACATTTTTCCTCATATGTTTGGAGTATTGTGCAAGCCATTTCAAACCCAGTCCACAAACAGGACAAGCATGGTACCCACTTGTAACAAGTCCTGCACACGTGCATGAATGTGCTAGTATAAGACATGCGTGCGAAAGAGAGTCATGAAAGCATAATCCTATATTATACTTGTAAAGACACAACCACGTACCTGCGCACTCTCCATATCGTGGGTAGTCATGCATGGTCCACATCAAGATACCCATGACCAAAAGATCATTGGTATGTCTAGGAGCTCTGGAAATATCAAAGATCTACACTCCTCTCCATAATATCTGTAACTCCTCTATTAAAGGTGCCATGTACACGTCCACATTTTTTGCCTTGTACTTCCCTAGCACAAGTAGTGCAAGTATGAGGTGTCCCTTTTTTATTGTTAGCCATGGTGGGATATTGTAATTCACCACGACTATGGGCCATGTCGACCAAGATGTCGAGCCTAATCCGAAAGGATTCACGCCATCCATGGCAAGCCCAAGATGTAAGTTGTGTGGCTCCCTCGCAAAGTCCAGCCACTGATTGTCTATGTGCTTCCAAGCTACACAATCTACGGGAATCCTCAATGTGTCATCAGTGGACCAATGAGATGCATGCCATGTCATCAACTCCGCTATGGATCTGCATCGGAACATGTGCTGTATTCTTGCAATGATGGGAAAGTGTCTCAAGACCTTTACCGATATCTGCTCACCTTGCAAGTCATCTCTATATCATTGTTCCCCACATTTCAAACAACTAGCCAAATCTCCATGCTCACGACGAAAGAGAATACAGTCATTACGGCAAGCATGGATGGTATCATAATCCATACCCACCATTGTTAGCATCTTTTTCGCTTCATCTCTTGATGCGTGCATGGTATTTGGTGCAGGCAACATCTTCTAGAGCAACCTATCACAATTCAAACATACATAGGCTTCGAATAATGATGATTCGATACACTAATACATACATGATGTTTCTCAAAACAAACAATATCCAAATAATGAGTCAAATTAATGCAAGAGCCAACCTCATTAAGGTCGAGACACTTGTATCCGACCACCCATACTTTACTTTCAGATTCAAGATTGAGAGACAAGCACATAGTTTAGACATCCTAGCACCCTCGTACAATTGTGTTGATTGCAACTCTCGCATTTTAACCTCAGACTCTGGCATCACGTGTACATGGGCTGTAGTGCCCCTAAAAATAGAATCCATCATGTCGACCATACCCTTGTCATCATCCAGGAGACTATAGTCTTGCTCAAAGTGTGAAGGTATATGCCTACCCTCATCAGCCTCCTCATCCTGTTTTAAGATTTCGTGTAAATATAAGATATTGTCTCAAGGATTCATACCATCATGGTATCCAATATTAACCGCGAACGTAAATAGCTTTGACTTACCGATAATCCATCAACATGTGCAACACCAACGGTGGGTACTGGTTTGGGCTCCTCCCCATACATCCGCAAGTGGCACATGATAATATGACGTTGATGTCGTACTTATCGCTTGCAATGAGTGCAATGACAATATAACCTCTCCTAAGCCACTTTGTGCTCTCGGGCATTAGCGCATCATCAGACAAAGCTTCCACTCGTCCCTTCCATCTACACTTATAAAATCACAACATAAGTTGTAAGGAAATATATTAACAATAATAAAGTAGCATCTATGAGATTCTTTTTTAACTTTAAACAAAAAGTATCCTGAAGCGTCACTATATAGCGACATTTTGACTTGTTCTATCGCTATATAGCGACACTGTAGGCTAAAACTCGAAACCTCATGACACGGCGCTTTCTTTAGCAATCTCTATTGTGAAAAAAGCAATCTCTCCTCCCACCTATATCCGATGACCTCGCTTTTCTCCACTCTATTCTCCACTCCTCACCACTACTCACCCCTCTCCTAACACTTGTGCTCCCTCTCCACCCTTCTCCCTCTTTGCTTGTGTGAAAAGAAGTTTTTCAAGAAGGTGAGTCTCTTTGAACAATGTAGGTTCGCTTTTTGTGAGATTTCATTTTGTGAGTGTTGAAGCATGTTTCTCCTTGTATTGCTAAGGCTATGTGCTAGTTTTCATGCTTGATTTTCAAGGATTGAAGACAAAAAACGAGATTTTGTGAAAGAAAGAAGACTCACCTCTTCTAGTCTTTTTTGTATTTCTCTTCCTTTTTTTTCTCCTTGTCTCCTCAATCCAATCCCTTTGAGAAGTTGCTTCTTCTTCCTCTAACTAGTTATTTGAAAAATGGTATGTTTCCTCTTTTTTGTAGGGCCAGTCCACAAAACACCGAGCAGGACTATTCCAGGCAAGAAAGTACTTCCTCTTTTTTCCTTTTGTTATTTGTGTTATTTGTATTGGCCTGCAGCTAGCGCCTTAAGCACTAGCTGCAGTGATGGGTGTAGGAACCATTTCTTCCCCTCTCTATTTGCATTGGCCTGCAGCTAGCACCTTAAGTGCTAGCTGCAGTGATGGGTGTAGGAACCCTCTCTTCCCCTCTCTTCCCTCTTCTTTCCCTCTTTTCTCCTCTTCTCCTCTTTTTCCCTATTCTTTTTCCCCTCTTTCAATCTCTTTTCCCCTCTTCTTTTTCCTTCAATCTTTCAATCTATTTCCCCCTCTTCCAATCTCTTTTCCTTTCCCTCTTCTTCTCTCTTTCCCCCCCTCTTTCCCCTCTTCCAATCTCTTTTCCTTTCCCTCTTCTTCTCTCTTTCCCCTCTTTCAATCTCTTTTCCTTTCCCTCTTTCTCCTCTTTTCCTCCCACTTTTCCCCCCTCTTTCCCCTCTTTCATGCTCATGCTCTTATGCTCATGCATAAGCATAAGCATAAGCATGAGCATATGTCTCCTTCTCTTATGCTCATGCATAAGCATAAGCATGAGCATATATCTCCTTATCTTATGCTTATGCTTATGCATGAGCATATGTCTCCTCTTATGCATAAGCATAAGCATAAGCATATGTCTCCTTCTCTTATGCTCATGCATAAGCATGAGCATATGTCTTTCAATCTCTTTTTCTCTCTTTCTCTTTTATGCTTAAGCTTTCTCTCTTTTTCTTTTATGCTTATATATGCTCATGCATAAGCATGAGCATATGTCTCCTTCTCCTTCTCCTTCTCCTCTTTTCCTCTTTCCTCTCTTTGAATCTCTTTTCCTCTTTTCCCCCCTCTTTCCCCTCTTTCATGCTCATGCTCTTATGCTCATGCATAAGCATAAGCATAAGCATGAGCATATGTCTCGTTCTCTTATGCTCATGCATAAGCATAAGTATGATCGTATGTCTCATTCTCTTATGCTTATGCTTATGCTTATGCATGAGCATATGTCTCCTCTTATGCATAAGCATATGTCTCCTTCTCTTATGCTCATGCATAAGCATGAGCATATGTCTTTCAATCTCTCTTTCTCTTTTATGCTTAAGCTTTCTCTCTTTTTATTTTATGCTTATATATGCTCATGCATAAGCATGAGCATATGTCTTCTTCTCCTTCTCCTTCTCCTCTTTTCCTCCCTCTTTTCCCCCCTCTTTCCCCTCTTTCATGCTCATGCTCTTATGCTCATGCATAAGCATAAGCATATGTCTCCTTCTCTTATGCTCATGCATAAGCATAAGCATGAGCATATGTCTCCTTCTCTTATGCTTATGCTTATGCTTATGCATGAGCATATGTCTCCCTCTTTCAATCTCTTTTTCTTTTTTATGCTTAAGCTTTCTCCCTTTTTCTTTTATGCTTATATATGCTCATGCATAAGCATGAGCATATGTCTCCTCCTTCTCCTCTTTCAATCTCTTTTTCTCTCTTTTTGTTTTATGCTTATATGCTCATGCATAAGCATAAGCATATGCTTTGTTTCCTTTTCCTCTTTTCCTCTTATGCATAAGCATAAGCATATGTCTCCTTCTCTTATGCTCCTTCTCCTCTTTTCCTAGTTTCCTCTCTCTTTCCCTCCCTCTTTTCCCTCTTTCAATCTCCTCTTTTCCTTCTCTCTTTCCCCCCCTCTTTTCCCTCTTTCAATCTCTCTTTCCTTCTCCTCTTTTCCTCCTTTCCTCTCTCTTTCCCCCCCTCTTTTCCCTCTTTTCCTTCTCTCATCAGCATGTCTCATTTTCCTCTTTCGATCGTAAACATATGTATTTGCCTATGCCTATGCCTCTGCTTATGTTTGTTTTTTGTTTTTTGTTTTCGTGTTTGTGTCTATGTTAGAAATGGGATCACGTCGCATGTCCGATGAGTATGCACAGCCTTGTAGGAGGAGACATCATGATCTCTATGCTCCAAAGGACTTTGATTCCTCTCAGGTGACACCTAAGGGGACTACCCCTGCAACTACCCCTGGTCTGACTCCTCTCAGACGTAGCACTGCGACTACCCCTGGTCTGACTCCTCTCGGATGTAGCACTGTGACCACTCATCAGGGAACTCCTTTTCCAGTAGCACATGGCTTTGTCGGGAGTCTCGACGAGTTTGTAGCGCAGATGACTGATGAGGAGACAGCGAGATTCTTCTCTCTGCTATCTCATAGGACCTCAACAATTCCCTCTCCTACACCAATGGCTGGACCTACTGCCCAGCCATCCCCTCGTGCCCCTTTGACTGAGGGGTTCACATCCCTACAAGTCTCCACTTGGTCCCAAGACACAGTATTAGTCAGGTCCCTTGCCCTCTCCTACTCCCACTACTACTCCTCACTCCGGAAACACTCGCACAACTTCCACTCCTTCTGACTCTACCACTACCATCAGTCCTCCTTACCCAGTCGAGGACCTCTCCTATCAAATCAAATTGCCAGAGAGATAATAGAAGATAGAAAGAGCAAAGCAGTGATGGCCACCATGAGGTGGTTGATGAGCCATCACTTCAAGAGCGGCATTGCTATCGATTAGCAGTATCAAGATGACCAAAAGAAGTTGGCGGTCATCGATGAGTTAAAACAAAAATACCCTAACCCGCCAAATTGGGAGTTTAATGAGAATTATATGCGAGAGCGCATTGGTTAGGTCTCGAAGCATCGTAGATCAACTTTGCGTACTTCCATTGCAAAGGGGATGGCTAAACCCAGTTGGGCAGACAAAGCTGATTGAAAATTCTTCAAGAAGCAAAATAGGGACCATCCTGAAATATTTTGAGGATCACAGGAGGTGCTGCGAGGAGACGGTTGGGTACACTGTAGGTATTTCGCACTTTGATGTAGGTGGACAGTTGGCGTTCGAGGCAACCGTGGTAAGTCTACTTCTCATTTGATGTATTGTTCTATTTGTTTTACTACATATTACATGCACTTTATCTAACTCTCATAAATTGGATCCACAGCAAGCTACGATGGGTCATCTTCCTACAGATGCAGAGACACGACACACGTTTCGCATAGAAACAAAGCCGTGGTTTATTGAGCAAGAGGCAATGGGAGCAACAGTCGATTGGGTAAGGTGGCTGCTTGCACGGTATAAGTCTACTCCTACTTGTAATCTCACTTTTTAAATAAGTTCCAATCTAATTTTCAATTTATATGGTTTAGTCTTAAGGTCAAAGCTCGAGTGTCCCATCACTAGAGGCGAGCGATCCAGGGCCAAGGATTAAACGCACGCGAAGAGGGTCAAGGAGTAGGTGTAGCTCACGAGGACAAGGATCAGGCCAAGAAGACGAGGACGAGGATGACGAGGATGATTCGAATGAGGAGTAGTAGTAGTAGTAGTAGTAGCAGTTTGCATATACTTCACCATGTATGTTATTTTGTATATCAGCTCGTTTGAGCAATTTTGTATCACCCTTTTCAAAAGGGTAATTTGTAACAAACAATGTTGTATATGTTCGACATGAAGATGCTTTTGTTGCTCGATCATTTCATTTGAGCGATTTTGTATCACCCTTTTCGCAAGGAAAATTTTGTAAAAAAAACTTTTTTTTGTACTTACCAAAAAAAAAAACATTAGTGGGGCAAAATAGGGCTTGCTATGGCTGTGTTTATCCCCACTAATGCTTTTTCATAAGTTCTGTTAATCATTGCTATAAAGCGATGTTTACCAGTATTGCTATATAGCGACGATTATCAGTGTCGCTATATAGCGATGTTTATGACATTTGCACCCGTTTTTAAAAAAAAAAAAATGTAAAAAACGTTGGTATTTTCGTCGAAAAATGGCCTATGCCTTGTAGTGCATCCTCATATCTTGTCACCCATCTTTTCATCACATCACTATTAAGCATGCAATACAGGTTGATATTATTAAGCAACTCCATGTCTATTACTTTGATGCATCCTTTCCCTTGAGGCACAATAGAGGTCATCCTTAGGTCTTCATCATCTCTCCATAGTCGTGGGAGAGAGCTACCCACATTGACAAGAAACTCAAAAATATATACAAGTGACTCTTGTACCAACCAACCCTCGGTCATGCTACCTTTGGGTCTTGCATTTTGTCTCACAAAACCCTTTAAGGTCTTCATGAAGTGCTCGAGGAAGAACAACCATCGTGCATGTATAGTACCACATATAGCAATATCATCCACCAAATGCACTATGAGATGTAGTTGGCTTGTGAGAGTAGAATGTGGAAATGTCTCCTCCACTAAACAAACCACCTCCATTGACAAAACTCGAGCATTCTCAAGCATGATGGGATCTATTTCCTTTGAGCTCACATACCTAGAAAGGAAAAAGTATGCCATATTAGCAATATGAACACCTTGCATCATGTAAACCTCACAAGCTCGCCCATCTTGTAAATACAATCCTTCATGTCCTTCGATGCACTGCGAGAAATGCTAGTAGATAGTATGAACTGAACACACGAGGAATGGTTGATTAGTTGCTTCTAACTCACTCACAAATTTAGAATGAAAAAGATATTATGCACATAAAATACTTACTTGGAGCATCTTGTGCCAATGATGAGATTTCAACCCATATAATTGCTCTACACCTCTTTTCTTGCTCTTTGTGAAGGCCCCCTTCAAACACCTCATGCATCTAGTGGGAGTACGAATTGTAGTGATAGCTCACTTCACCACCACCATCTCTAGCTTTGATAACCTCCACAATGCACGAGGTAAAAAGACATGCCCATTTGGCTTCTCTTGTGGGCCAAGCTTCATGCATCCTCCCTATGGTGCATAGATACTCCCTTATGCCTACAGAATCTTGTGTCCCATTCAAATGTTCCCAAATGGTAGATGCCACATTCTTGAAGATATGCCATACACTGTAAGAGGTGCTTTTGAGACCAAATGGGTTCACATCGTCCATACCCAATCCAAGTCTCAAGCTCCAAGGTTCTTCCTTGAAGCTTGGCCATGTGTCTTCAATATGAATCCATGCAGAAGTGTCTGCAGGAGTGCTCCACTTGCCATCGGTTGATTGATGGGAGGAATGCCATGACATGAGCTCTGTAATGGATTTGCACTTGAACATATGTTGGATGCAAGGGATTATGGAAAAATGTCATAGAACCTTACGAGGCACATCCAAAGTTTTGAGATCTGCTCTATATCTTGCCTCTCCACAAGTAGGACACACTCTTGCATCCTTATGTGGTCCACAAAACAAAACACAATCGTTGACGCATGCATGGATGCGCTTGTAATCTAATCCTCCAAGAGAGGTCACATGTTGCCTTGCCATATCTCTTGAGGTCGGTAATTTATTCTCCCTTGGAATTATTTTACACAATAGCTTGCATGTGAAGACCATAAATCAAAAAAAGCATTTGAGTAATTGACCCACTAGCATAATTCACCATGTCTGCAAAATAGGCTTTAAAGCTTACTTAAGTAATGCATTCAAACCTGCATTGCTCCAGGTCTGCAAGTTTAGTAACTCAAGGGAGGCATGTAGAATAGAGAATGTGCACCCCTCAAAGAGTGGATTCGATGCTGCGGTAAAAAGATCATCCTACTCCATGCTATCATCCTTACCTAAGGATTGATGGACATATAAATCCCACACCATATCATCAAACACTTCCTCCTCCACAGCCTCATGAGGCAATGGCAAAGGCCTACTATCACCATCACTCCATGCATCTGTAACGATACCTCTTGAAGATCCCACCTCATATTGCCGATGCTTCACCTCCTCACCATGAGCATAGGGCAACATATGAGGGTGTGGCACTGCATCCTATATCAAATTAAAATGGGATCATAACTCAAACACATGAACACCCATAGGTATCTCAATCAACCTTAACTCTTTAACACTTACCATGTTTACGGTCGCATCCCATTCTCCATACTTTGAGATGTGATTGTGTAATTCTGCGTGCATGATACATGTTTCCTCGACATCGATCACACATACATTCAATTTTTTTGCTCCAACCACATTTTGCGATGGTGGATACAGGGATTCATCCTCACTGGAGCTACTTGTTGAACATGAAGACATCCTACAGATAAAAAATCCAAAAAATATGTTCTTGCATGAGTTGTAAATGTCAAAACTATGTGGAGCAGCTAAAAGTGCATCTAACATCGTGTATGTACTGTGGAATGCATCTATAGGTGCGTCTAAAACATAGTGTAGATGCACTGATAGATGCACGTTTAGACGCACTTTTAGACATGCTGATAGACAAGCTATTAGATGTGCAGACTGCGAGTTGATTTTCAAACCTACTTTTAGCGCACTTGCTTTCCTTCACATACTTTTAGCGTCGCACGGCTTGCTTTCCTATTAACAAACACAGCTCCGGGCATCCATACTTATCTCCAAGCACCCACACTCATACACAATCATCCCCAAGCACACAAGAGAAGAGGGTGAACAAGGAAGAGAAGAAAGAGTAGCTTTGAAGAAGGAGAAGAAGCTTCCACACCTCTATCCAAGTTAAGTCTCTTGGCAGTTGATCTTCTTTGAAAGTTGCTCTCTTTGGATTCGTCCTTTGTCGTATGTAGGGAACGGATGTTTTGGGTACTAGTGTTGTTCTTTTTGGAGTTCTGACACATGCCCTTTTTAGTTTCTTTGAGAAAGGAGTCTATCGGAGCGCATCTATAGACACGTCTATTTTTTGGAAAAACAGACAGCCATGCCTATAGATGCACTAGTAGACGCGTCTATAGACATGCTACGACAGTCTTTGTTATGTGCTCTTCCTTTCCCCTTCCCCTTCCCCTTCCTTTTCCTTCTCTTTCCCTTTCCCTTCCCCTTTCCCTTCCCCTTCTAAGAAAAGGATTGCATGAATGATGGAAATAAGTGATTGCATAAATGATGGAAAGATATTGCATCAATGAAGAAAGGGATTGCATGAATGATGGAAAGGGATTACACTCTCTTTTTCTCTCTTATCTCCTTTCTTTTTTCTCCTCTCTTTTCATCTCTTTTTGTCTCTTTTCTCATCTCTTTCCTTCTCTCTTTTTCTCTCTTTTCCTCCTCTCTTTTCTCCTCTCTTTCCTTCTCTCTTTTTCTCTCTTTTATCCTCAGCTTTTCTCTCTTTTTCCTTCTCTCTTTTATCATCTCTTTCCTTCTCTTTTTGTCTATCTTTTTCTCTCTTATCTCCTCTATTTTTCTCTCTTTCTTTCTCCTCTCTTTTCCTCTCTTTTCCTCTCTTTTCTCCTTTCTTTGCTCCTCTCTTTTTCTCTCTTTTATCTTCACTTTTTCTCTTTTCTTTTTCTCTCTTTTTATCTCTTTTATTTCCACTTTTTCTCTTTTCACTCTCTCTCTTTTTCTCTCTTATCTCCTCTTTCTCTATTTTTTCTCCTCTCTTTTCTCCTCTTTCTCCTCTCTTTTTCTCTCTTTTTCTCCTCTTTTCCTCTCCTTTCTCCTCTCTTTTCTTCTCTTTTCTCCTCTCTTTTTCTCTCTTATCTCCTTTCTTTTTTCTCCTTTCTTTTCCTCTCTTTTCGTCTCTTTCCTTCTCTCTTTTTCCCCACGTGAAGCTTCAATAGCCTGACATTGAGCAAGCAGATATAGACTTCTATCACTCTAATTCAAAGATGCAGGAGTCTATAAACATTGAGCTATCACTCTACTTTTTCTTTTGCATCTTGTGACAAGGGCATGCTTGATGGTAATCTTCTTCTTCTTTTCTTCTCTTCAGTTCATCATGTGGCCAGGAAGCTCTTCAAGCTCACCTGATCTTTGGGATGCCATCTTTTGGGAGTTATATAATATTTTGGGGCACCCTCCCACTCCTAGGGAGTTATACACATACATGATGGGTACTACAAACACCCCCCAGGAGTCGGCAGTATAGACTCCAAACCACCCCAACCCCACACCAACTAAGATTACCCCAGTGGAGTCGAGATAGCCCAGTCAACTATAGAGCCAAGCCCCTTCTCCCCCCCTATGGTCAGGAGGTCCTTTTGCCTAGCAGAGCCATCGGCATACTCTCATGCTGTCGAGAGTCGCTTCTTCAGCTAACGAGTGGCCAACATACTCCCATGCAGTCGAGAGTCACTTCTCCAGCTACGAGTGGCCAGCTACTAGCTCGACATGACAGGGCAGTAGGCATAGTAGTAGGGAGAGCTATGGGGGATGCATGGCACAGTGCTTTGGGGGGGTGTAGTGGTGGGGACGAAGATGATTCAGATGATGCATACATGCCGAGGGTGATGGTACGATCTTCTATGACATCACTAAGATAGGAGGCATCTTGATGGATACATGCGGGAAGGACATCATGGCCTTCATGCACTCTGTAATTGCTAACAACTACAGAGATTGCTTTATTCACTACAAAGATGATCCAAAAAAGTTGGCTGATGAGACCCTCACTGCTATTTGCTCTAGGTATCCCAATCTCCCCAATGTTCAGTTCACAGATAAATGGGCCAAGTCAAATATGTTGGAGAACTGAAAGGAAAGCATGAAGCTGAACACAAAATGAGAATGCTTGCTTATGGAATGAAGAAAGGTGACGTCCATATGTAGGCACCTCTTACATGATCACGAACATCACTGATGACCTCTGACCAAAGGCCACCAAGCTCCACAATCATCTCCTCAATCAGCTCCTAGAATCTCTCAATCATCCTATGTGGCATCTACCACCTAACAGTGCTTATGGGCACCTAACTGTGCCTCTAGAACACACACATAGAAACCAAGGTGTGCCTAGGGCATACACCTTGAGATATCCCATCATACCCCCCCTCAAGGGAATGCCTCAGGCTATGTCAACTAGTCTCATAGTTTCTCATGCCATCTCATCGTGGTCAAGGATAAATCTATGGCTAGGTTCTCATGCTAGAAAGGGGTTCCCAAGGGTGTGAAGTAAACAAAAGGGATACATAAGACCTTTCAATGGTTATCTCCCTTGCATGTACACAATGTCTATAGGAGGTACCATGGAGCAAAACACATACACATGGCCTACATCATATGGTGACCAGTGCTGTTTACAAAACACACAATAGTTTATTTCATTAATTTTGGAGGACTATCCAGGCTGAGTACCTTGACTCAACATAAAAAGAGAGACCTGGAGCATATATGGAGATGGTTCAAAAAGCATAATCTTCATAGAATGCCTCATCTTGTGGAGGCACATCAACTGAAAGTAGATTGGCAGCTCTGGCTTTATAGTTACTTCCTTTTTTGCCTTACAATACTTTTCATGGTGATTGTTTTTTCCACAATGCTTGCAAGGATTGATCTTGAAGCCATCTTCAATTCAAAGAAAGCAATCTTAAGTGACAATTTTGAGATGTGAGAGCTAGCACCAAAAATAATATCCAGCTTTTGCCAAGCTTCAGAAGGAGACTCCAAATCAGAAATGTGATGAAATACAGTCATCTCCTAAGCCAAGAGCAATGATGCCATAGGCTTTCTCCTCTCTAGCAGGATCTCTTACCGGGCATGTCGGAGCTAAGGATTCTCTAGCATTAGAGGCTATTGAAGAAGAAGATGAAGTAGGTTTGACAAGCCCCCAGAGGTTTTCCCTCATTAATGCAAACTTACCTTCATCTGCCATGTGTGAAAGCCTTTACCATTGAACTTATCCATATTCAAGAAGGTAGCTATGAGAGGGTCTAACCCAAAATGGGCAATTTCTACTCTCTTACAAGGCTAGAAAGAGTTGAAGGGCTTCAAAGTACAAGCATTTAGAGTAGCAAAGACTTGTAACCAAATTCCATACTACAAATCAATGATGCTTTCACTTGCATGCTTCATAGAGGTGACTAAATCAAAGTATTCCAAGCAAATCCAGGTATAGCAACTTGAAGCAAAGCTATAGCCACAGTTGTACCGATGCTATTCAACACTTTAAAACATCAAAAATGCTAAAGTAGCATCTAATGTAGCATCAAACTCAAAACCTTGTCAAAACTGTCCAAAACAGAGGCCTGAACTTGGAGGGCTTGTATCTCACTCTTAAAAGCAAAGAAAAGAGGGCTTTCTAGGTTGAAACAAAGCTGTTATATCAAAGAAGAGCCACTAAAGAGGAAGGGTGAAATGCCACGTCACGTCGCCATAGCTAGTAGTTTGAATATCAACTGGTTTTTCTGCATTTTCTCCTCGAATATGCAACCATTGCTGCTCAAATTTCAACACAAGATAGTCCAAGGTATGCAGAAGCTTTGCCTAAAAGGAATTAGAGAAAGGTGGAGCAAAAACAGAGAATATGTGAAAGGGAGTTTCGATCATCTTTGGGGAATGGCGACTAGCAGCGACGATATTTCTTTAATTCCTTGCAAGTAAAAGTTTGCCCATACGAAGGGTATCTCCAGCTCAAAGGATTTGGAGAATGGCGAAAAGACGAGGGAGAACAAGCTCTCACAAGTTTGGGGAAGAAATGGTGAAGATGAAGAAGAAGAAGAAGATGGAGAAGAAGAAGATGATGTGGTGCAAATGGGCTCAAGGAGGATCATAGTGCTCTGATACCATGTTGGAGAACTGAAAGGAAAGCATGAAGCTAAACACAAAATGAGAATGCTTGCTTATGGAATGAAGAAAGTTGAGGTCCATATGTAGGCACCTCTTACATGATGACTGACATCACTAATGACCTCTGACCAAAGGCCACCAAGCTCCACAATCATCTCCTCAATCAGCTCCTAGAATCTCTCAACCATCCTCTGTGGCATCTACCACCTAACAGTGCTTATGGGCACCTAATTGTGCCTCTAGCACACACACATAGAAACCAAGGTGTGCCTGGGGCATACACCTTGAGATATCCCATCAAAATATTGTCACAATACTTGGCAATCAAAGATCTTCGCTTAAGAGGCATGCACTAGCCGAGATTGCCAAGAGAGAGGGAGGTCAACCACCAAGGGGCACGTATTAAGTCCCCAGTACTATGATTCTATGATTTAGTGCTAAATTTGCTTTATAGAGTCTGTTACAGTGTTAAATGTTAGCTTTAACATCTAAACAATACTAATTTTATCCTTGACAGTACTAAATAGTTGTAAAGAGTACCAAGTGATAGTGTGTGCATACTTTTTTGGGCCAAGCCTATGCCTACAAACATCCTTTTTGTTTGGGGAAACCCTGGTGTGGTATTTCCAAAACTGGACGACACATTAAACAACCTCACAACTTAAGGAATCCTGTCTACACTTTCGACCTCCATCTGCCCATTTGAAGGAAGCTTGTTTTATGTCCACGCGATGTTTCTTCATATTCCATGCTTGAATTCCAAGTGCTTTAGCTACTTTGCTATCACTATATTTTTTAAATGTTGAAGTGTTAGCAATCATGTGGAGAGCTGCTCTCTTCGCACAACTAACTTATCAGCACTTTCTATTCTTTTCACAAGACTCAATGATGTCTTTAGATTATCCACTATTGCCATTGATATGGACTGGCTTTGAAAATTTGTCTCATCGAAACCTCTTGCATATCTAGATGTTTTATAACCTTAGACAAAATGTCAGCCTTCATTCTCAAGTCCAAATTCTTTGTGGTATGCTTGAAATGTCACACAACTGTTAATGTCAAGTGTCTCATGTTCCTTTCAGAGCAATCCTGTGGCAGTGCATTGAGCGAGTTCCCTTCATGGTGTGGCACTTCTAGTGTGGAGTTCTCCATCCTACGCACAACTGTATTTCAATGGTAAATCATAAATTAATGAACGACGCAAGAAGACAATATGTCAAAACATGCATGCTCAATCTTACTGTATGAGAAAGTCTAGGTCTAGCCATCGGTGTAGGAGAGGGATTTGCTCAGCTCCTCTGGGGTAGTAGAGAGAAGAATCTCACTGCCTCCGCATCAGTCATCTGTGTGACAAACTTATCGAGACTCCCGACAAAGCCATGGGCTACTAGCAAAGGAGTTCCCCGAGGGGTAGTCACATAGCTACGTTCAAGAGGAGTCCTCGGGGGGGTTACTCATCATATGTAACCCTATCACGTGAGTTCAACAAAAGGATATTTTTTATTTCTAAAATTTACAAAAATAAATATACATAAGGGACTATTTAAAATAGTTTTGGAAAAAATTTACAGATTTGTATAGAAAAGGGGTACATTTTATTAATGAAAAATTTACACAGATAAGGGATTTTAGAAATATGCCTTGAACGCACGTGGTATAGAGGGTTTATACATAGTGACCCCCCCGAGGAGGAGTCAGGCCAGGGGTAGTCATAGGGCTAGGCCCCTGAGGTGTCACTTGAGTGGAATCAAAGTCACCTAGAGAGTAGAGATCATGATGTCTCCTCCTACGACGATTCTCGTGCTCGTCGGACATGCGGCGTGATCCCATGTCTAATTTGGGGGGATTGGACCTATGTAGACACAAACACGAAGACAAAAAACAAAAAACAAAAAACAAGAGCGGGTAAGAAGTGGATAGACAATTAATTACTTAAGACAATTATGAAATTCAAACTCAAGAAATTATGAAAAGGCAATTAATCACTTGTGAAAATTATGAAATGACATCAACGCATAAAGGATAAATATGAAAGGACAATTATTTACTTAAGATAATTATGAAAAGCCAGTTTTGAAATGACAAATAATTATGAAAGACAAGTGGAATCCAATAAGATTTTCATATATATATATATAATAGAGACCAAAAGTATGTCTCCAAAATTATGTATATAAAAAATATATGTCTCCAAAAGTATGCTTAAGCAAAATTTGTCTCCAAAAGAGACATTCTCCAAAAATGCCAAAATGGTGGAGGTCTACTGCTCTACGTTACTATGTGAGGTACTTTTCTCCTCCGCACTGCTAGGCAGGTCACTGGCGACCTCATCCTTTACCTCTTCTAATATGCGGTCATGCTCTTCAGAGATTATGTACTCGCAATCCACAAATTTCTCCACACAATCCATTATGTCCTTTAAACAATCATATTTCAGGCTCCACCGGTCATGGCAGTCTCTCCATAACCTACGGAGATCCTATAGGTTGTGTCATGCATTCCTCAGTTGCCCTTGCTCCACCACCCTTCGGCTTGGACCCCACCCAAGTGCATGCACCCCCATGTTGTACTTCACCCAGTCATTGTCTTGTGCAATCTTCTCTTTTATATGAGCTAGTAGAGAAGCTATGTCTATAATCCCTGCAACGTGGGGAAACGGGTTGGGTTTTAGGGACACCCATGGGTGAGGGCGTGGTTGTTCCATTTAGAATCTATTTGAAAAAAAAAAGAACCAAATACGGCTAAGGAGCATGTGAAAAAAGAACCAAATACGACTAAGGAGAAGGAAATAAGCATATGCACATGAGGGAAAGCATATGCATAAGAGAAGGAGAAGCATAAGAGAAGCATAAGAGAAGGAAAAGAGAAGGAGAAGCATAAGAGAAGGAAGAGGGGAAAAGAAGAGAAGGAAGAGGGGAAACGAAAAAAATACGACTAAGGAGCATGTGAAAAAAGAACAAAGGAAATAAGCATATGCATAATAGGGAAAGCATATGCATAAGAAAAGGAGAAGCATAAGAGAAGCATAAGAGAAGCATAAGAGAAGGAAAAGAGAAGGAGAAGCATAAGAGAAGGAAGAGGGAAAAGAAGAGAAGGAAGAGGGAAAGAGAGATTGAAAGAGCAGAAAAGAGATTGAAAGAGGGGAAAAGAACCAAATACGGCTAAGGAGCATGTGAAAAAAGAATCGAATATGACTAAGGAGAAGGAAATAAGCATATGCATAAGAGGGAAAGCATATGCATAAGAGAAGGAGAAGCATAAGAGAAGGAAAAGAGAAGAAGAAGCATAAGAGAAGGAAGAGGGAAAAAGAGATTGAAAGAGGGGAAAAGAACCAAATACGGCTAAGGAGCATGTAAAAAAAGAACCGAATACGACTAAGGAGAAGGAAATAAGCATATGCGTAAGAGGGAAAGTATATGCATAAGAGAAGGAGATGCATAAGAGAAGGAAAAGAGAAGGAGAAGCATACGAGAAGGAAGAGGGGAAAAGAACCAAATATGGCTAAGGAGCACATGAAAAAAGAATAAGGAGAAGGAAATAAGCATATGCATAAGAGAAGGAGAAGCATAAGAGAAGCATAAGAGAAGGAAAAGAGAAGGAGAAGCATAAGAGACGAAAGAGGGGAAAAGAAGAGAAGGAAGAGGGGAAAAGGGATTGAAAGAGGTGAAAAGAACCAAATACGACTAAGGAGCATGTGAAAAAAGAATTGAATACGACTGAGGAGAAGGAAATAAGCATATGCATAAGAGGGAAAGCATATGCATAAGAGAAGCATAAGAGAAGGAAAAGAAAAGGAGAAGCATAAGAGAAGGAAGAGGGGAAAAGAAGAGAAGAGAAGGGAAAAACTATGATGGAAATTGACGAAGGAGATGGAGAGGAAGATGGAGGATTACACACTAAATTCCCCCACCCACCACTGAGTGCTCACAAAGGAAAAGGTTTGGGAAATGACTATGATGAAGATTTGGTGCTAGTAGACAGAACTGATGGCTTGAATCGACATGATCATCAATCCCAGTCAAATTGGTCTTCTGATGTGACCTTTGAAGACACATTTCCAGAACTCCCCAAAGAAAGAACACTCACTACTAAGCTCTGCCAGTTGAGCCTTAAAAGTGGCTCAGGGACCCTTAGACAAGACAGACTTTCTCCCACCTTGAGTGAAAAGCCAACACCGGCATAGGAAAAGAGTGGATGCGTGTCGCCAGATTTTCAAAGCTGGGAGGGGAGGCGCCACGATATCTTACTCGGCTACTACCCACAAAGCTAGAGGAGGGTTCTTCTCCCTCCCAGTGAGAAAGGAGCTTACTACTCGCTTTGCTAGCTCGAGAAGGATAGAGGAGGCCAAAGAAGGACTTGCTGCCTCTACTTCAGCCCCCAACCGACAAGAAACCAGAGCCCCCCAGAGTAGTTCAAAGCTCTTCGATCGTAGCAAAGGAGGTGAAAGAGGAACCTTTGGAACTTCTTTAAGAGCCAAAATCCACCGAAGTAGGAGCGATGGATCCCAAGGGGGAGAAGAAGAAGGAAACAAGGAGCCCCTTCACCATGAGAAGGAAAAGAATAACTCACAGACCCCAGAAGATAGCACCAAACCAACTGATGAAGAAGATGCAACTTGTGGTGAGGGCCAAGAACCTACAAGAGGTAAGCAGATTACTGCCTTCATCAATGACTTGCTTTCTGATTCCATTGATTGGCTTGATACCCATGCATTAATTGGTTTCCTCCCAGGGCCTAGACCTCCGAGTCTAGCCTTCATTGAGAATTGGGTGAGAGCAAATTGGGTTAGACAAGGCATTAGTGTTACCAATGTTAGATTTCTAAGGAAAGGCTTCTTTGTCTTCCTATTTGAGTCTCCAAGCATGGCCTCCAAGGCTCTAATTGCACCCTCTGGACTGTCAGACACCAACCTCTCTACTTAGAGAAGTGGAAGCACAACTTTAACCTTGATCTCCCTAGGTCCACTATTACTACTATGTGGGTAGAGCTCCTAGATCTTCGGACCCTCTCTCTCTGCAACCAACTAGCTTCCTTGTGCAGTTGTTTGGGTGAGGTAGTTGGAGTTGAGAAGGAAAAATTCATCAATCCTAGAGCTAATCCGCAAGTGTGTATTAAGATGGATATTGCTGAGGACCTTCCCAACCCCAACACCTTGGTTATGGTCAACAGGAATGGAAGTGTGTACAGGGAACAACCCCTTCTCTACAAAAATCTTCCAAATTCTTGTTTCTTGTGTGGACTCTCTAGTCATGTAGTCAAGAACTACCCATAGAAGAGGACCAAAGCTAAGCCCAAGGATCCTACACCCACCAATAGTAAACAAGCTAAAAAAGGGATCCCCAAGTCAATTTCTATGGGTAGTTCTAAACCCATGAGGCACCTCCTGCAAGCAATGACCATGTCATTGCTTGCAGGAGGTGCCTCATGGGTTGTAGGCTCTAAAGATCTCTCTCTTCCTCAAGGAAACTCTCTTAATACAGAAATCTTTCTTGACTATCTCAAAATAGAGACTTCATGATCCCTTTCTCTCACCATAAATCTCTCAACTCATAATCTTTTGATAGATGGAATTCCTTTTGCAATCGAAGAATCTCTCCCTAATAGAATGATGAAAATTTCTTTCATAGTAATGAACAGAATTTTCATTCAATGGATAGAACTCTCTCAATGTAAATCCTAAAAACTAACCTAGGAGAAAACATGTGCTCCTAAGGCAAGCCTACACCTAATCTAGGAGACTAGACCTAAGCTCTGATACCATGACAAAACATGTGTGCCTCAAGATCTATGGAGCTCTCTAAGGTGGATGGAACCTATGTGGAAACATGATGAAGAGAGTGCTCATGACATGTACCTCAAGTCAATTAGGTTCCAAGATAGATTAGCTTGGACTCATAAAGAGAATCTTGAGATAGTGCAAAGTGCTTGATTGATATTACTTCAAATGAACCTCCCTTTTATAGGTGAGGGTACTTACATCCATATGCTTGCTCATATGTGGGATATTTCCTCTATGCCATGTGGCAGCTTGCCCTTTACTCATACCTTTGATCTACATGTGCTCATGGCACCACAACTCTCAACAATTTCATCTTCTCTATCGCATCTTCTATCTCTCTTTTGTCATCCTTTGTCGGTTGATGCACTACTTTGGGCATATCTTCTTTTCGTAGTCCTCGAGCAACCATATACTTGAGCTCATGCTTTTTACTTTCTAATATGTGAAATCTCATGAAGTTAGAGAAGCAATTGTATGCTGCATGCTTGCCTTCTATCAATCGTTTACCATAAAGTTCATTACACTCATGAAACCAAATTCGCACATGGGGCACCCCATTGAAGTCCTCAGAATGCAACTCAAACTTATCATCCCTTGACACTACCATTTCCTTTAGCTTTGATCTAACTCTATTAGATTCACGTTGCCATTATAGTTTATAAACATAATTGTCCAAGAGTAGCTTTATAATAAAATCTGATTAATAAAACTGGGGCATCATCTCAACTGCAGGCCGCAAATAGGAATGGGGTTGAGTGTTAAATCTTGCTAGTCGATTATTCATGTCAGCCAATGTCATTCTATTTTGTTTTTCCACAAACATATAGTTAGTTACATTGAAATAAATTTGCCGCAACTTGCCATTCCATGCTGAACGTTTTGTGTAATCCTCTTTGAAGTAGTATTCCTTACACTCCTTATAAAAATTAATAACCTCTTTAATCATGTATCCCATGGCAAACACATCTGATTCTTTACTGTAAGCATTGGTGTTCTCAGGGTCGATTATTCTAGAGCTTGCCAAGGCCGGAGTTAATTTTGTCTTATTGTTGTACTCTTCTTGATCTTATAAGTCACATCATCCATATCTGGAGTATGCTTCACAAAATTAACAGCTTCTCTTGATTCACTATATCGAAGTAGCAATCCCCAATCAATGATGGCAACCCGTGGACTATGATTCTTGGTAAAATCTAGTATGACATTGAAAGGGTGTAGATCACAATGTATAATGCCTTCTTGGTGTACAGCTGCTAATGCATCAACCAATGCGTGTATGATGTCTAGGGTAGCTTCCATAAATGCCTTTAATCTCGTAAGCTATACATCACTTAGTATTGGGTCTGGTTCTTTCCTAGTGACTCCATTGCCTTTCAAGCATAACACTTGCTTTTTGAAAGTCCCTTTCTCAAAGGGTAGCTGCATCATCATGTCTCCAATACTCCCTCCATTGAAGTATGGAAAAATGTTGATCCAAGGTAAGCTTCTAGTAAATCCTATGCATCTGAAAATTCCTAGATGTAATATCTCCATTCCATACTCTTTGTTAAATGACTTTAAGGCATGAGATATGTTCCCTTTGTAGCGCTTCGCCGCATAAGTAATACTTCGAGGAAAGAAAGAGATGCCATTAAAAGTGACTTTAAAGCATACTCCAAATGAGCCAGCACCAAGATTCTCACCCTCCTCTATAGCCTCATGGGGGATACCTAACACAATTGAACAATCACCATTCCTAAATGAATGTGATTTGTGAGAAGCATCCCCGCAACTACCCTCAATAGCTAACCATGCCTCAGAAGTTGGATCACATGAATGTTTTGATTGCTCATATCGCACTCTCTTCGAAATAGTGAAATGTGAATCTATGTCTTTTTCCCTCTTGCTTCTACCCTTCTCCTCTTTCCACTTCAAATCCCAAAAACCTAATTTCTCCATGTCAATATTAGGAGGCAAGTCATCTCGCCAGTCTTCTGCACATTTCTTCATATTTCCTATGATGCTATTGATCATGTGACGTACTCCACCTTCATTCATTTCACTTTTGGGAAGTGTCTCTCCCATTGTGTTGGCTATGACCTCATTGTAGAAACAATATGTCCGTATTGCATTGCTAGTTATGTCTGTTATTTGCTCCTTGCTCATCTTAATTATCCCTATACAAAGATGCCGCCTAATGACTTTGAGCCAATTTTTCCTTTGCTCTGCTTGCATCTTTTCACAAAAGGATTTCTGGCAAAACATGCATGAAAAAACCAAGTATTGAGAGAGAATCTAAAATATATTCATATTTTAAATAATCAATGAACACAAAGTTAATTACAATAAAGAACACAAAGAACTCCATTGTTATGAAATTTGCATCATGCTTACATGAGCCTACCATTTGAGTGTGTGGATAAGTGTGTGTTAGACACTAGATAATCAACATTGGAAGAGTATTTCAAATAATGTCCAATGGTTGATGACCCACAACTGATTAAAGATAAGATTCAACTTTAGAATCCTTATACATAAGCAGCTTTCAAAGACCCCATGGATAGGCATGAATCAAAGACACAAATATCATTGACTCTAGCATTGTTACCTCGGATGTATGAGCATGAATCTCGGATGTATATTTATTGGGAAGGTTACAACCTCTACACACTAGCATTTATGCAATGGTCCCCTACATTCTACACAAAATATTTCCAAAGAGGACAATGATGCAGGTATAGGTAAAAGAGCAATAGCAAAGAGTGAAATGGAAGCAAGGCAAGGGAGATGAAATCCTCTAGAAAGAAGGAATGCATGGTGGCACCAGCATGATAGGGGTATAAAGTTGAAGTTGACAATGCCCTTAAAGAGTGCAAAGCAAGGTGTTCTTTTTCATGTGGAAGAAACTATATACCTTTGAGTTATGATTGCTTGCTAGCGATAAGAATCCTTAAAATTTGCTCACAATTTGGGCCTTCACAATTAATGTCAGGTCTTTATTGAGGATGGAGACTTGGTAGAAGAATACCAACATGCAAATCTGAATCTCAATGCTACTTATGACCAAGGCGGTGATAGCTGAAAAGTCTAACTAAGCTATTATTTTACCAATTGCAACAATGCACGGGTTTCCCATTAGTCTATTAATTATACTAGATCACAAGTATTTTAAACTAAACAACACAAACAACCATTTCATATGCAAGCTACAATGACACAAACATCAAATCAAATGACTAAGTGTCAAAGCTTGGACAATTACACTTAATAATGTTAAGTACAACAACATCAAAAGTCGAATAAACGACCAAGTCTTGAAGCCGAAACTATCATACAACACTAATAACCTACAATGACACTGAAAGCCAAATAAATGACCATGTGTCAAAGTTTAAACATTTGTTTTATGAAATAAGCTATGACAACACTGAAAGCCGAATAAATGACCTAGTGTCAAAGCTTACTTATTTTATAAATTATATATCTAGGAACAACACCAAAAGTCGAATAAACAAAGTGCTGAATCCTATTACGCTTCTAAGGTTCAGAGATGACACATACAGTCAAATGATACGACCAAGTGTTGAGCTAGTTTCAAAACAATGAGAAGGAGTCCTTGTAATGACATCAAAGGTTGAATATTACAACCAAATGTCGAAATGTAGTCTTACTTAACCGCACATATAATCGAGTAATACGATCCAATGCGGAAAGATAAGCACCATGCAAATACATGGCCCATGTAATTGACGCAAATAATACATTACAAATCAGATGATCGACGTATTATGTCGAAAGGCCAAATACAAAAATTTACCAACGGATGGGTTATTGAGCAGAGAAAGAAAAGCTATCATACCTTTATTTCAATTATAGTTTTGATTTTGGATTGCTAACCAGGCACAAAGCGAACAGAGAGTCTCCTTGGTGACCTGCACAAATCCAAGGGACAATTAATAAAAATCCTCTCAGTAGAAGGCAAGCTATAAACTCCAGTTGAGTCGTTTCCAAAACTGCCTTTTCAAGATGCAGTGCCTTATGAACAAACTTATTAGAGAGCTTATGTAAGGTAAAGGGGAAGGAGTAAGGTAAATGAGGAATCCTAAGCTATGGATGAGCAACCCAAGCTTCGTGGATACCGACAAAGTGCCTGTTGTTGTCGTGGTCACCACACTGGTCTTGAAGTGTTGGCGGATTGCAAAATTCTCTCTCTCCATTGTCAGAGACATTACCAAGTCCTGTTGCCCCTCCCAAAATGGATTCACTACTAGAGGTAACAGCAGATGCACTCACCGCACTAGTCATTGTAACCGTAGGAGAGAGTCACCAAAACCTGGGGCCTCTTCCAAAATTATCTCTCGCCCCACCGTTGGAGAGATTCACTTTCACTACGTAGGGATTTCAAGTGCACAAATGGTGGTCGCAGCCTACCACACAGGAGAAAGAAGTAAAAGTTGTGCTAGGCAATGCAAAGATCATCCTAGTGTCACTGAAGCTGAAGCTGAAAAAGATCCGAAGCTGAGCTGGAGAAGGTCCGACCATCAAATACAATCCACTTTATTTTCAATTGTTCGTAATTTTTTGTATTTATTTCATGAGCTTAAAATATTACAAGTCTCCTTGCATTGCATTTTTCGATGACAATACAGTCGAGTGTTATTTTACTACAATGATGGTATTGTCTTCAAAGCTTTTGGAGAGTCAATGGTTGTTATAAAATGCGCTAGATCTTCCCCATTCATGTACGCCCCTTTCTGCTCTCTGTCACTCATTTGTATCGTGGGTCACAAATCATCAGCCTTCACTGACTTTTAATGGGCTGGATACTAGCAAGATTGTCATTGGTTTTATTCTTACATTCTTCTTTTAACAGTTACATATTGCTTTGTCAGACATTTCAAATTCTCTGATGTCTGACAGGGAGGGCCTGGTAAATGAGGGCATGCTAAAGGGAGGGCTTGAACGGGATTCAGAGTTTGGTGTTCATAGGTTTGACTTTCGAGAGGAGAGGGTCCCATGAGCTAGACAATCCCCACTTCCAGCTCAACGGCTTCTTAGCACCTTGAGCAAATGATGAATAGAATACGATGAAGATTATCCTCAGGCCTTGAGAGCGGCTCAACTAGGAGTCAGTAGGAGTTAGGCAAGTGAAGAGAGAACAACCAAAGCCAAGCTGGGAGCATGAAGAACAGAACCTTCTAAAGGTAAGGGTGCCCACAAAAATTACATCATGAGCAAAGTGGTTTGATATCAAGTCTCCAATAAACCGTAAAGTGATGGTAGTAACCACGTTATCCTACAGTTCGTCAACGCTACCATATTTTGATGTTATGCACCAAATGAGAGGATCATAGAGAATGAGTACCTGGATGAATGGCTTGCCAGTTTTCGTGCTTGTTCTAATCACTTGTTCATGTTCACGCTAAATCGTGGAAAAGCGGATGAATGGTCGATTGCAAAGGCAAAGCAGCTTGTACATTGGTGTCTTCTTCTCCTCCCTCATCGTCTTCAAGTTATGGTTGATCAACCCTTATGTCATGTTCTATCCTGCTGTCTTTTTTCCGTCTATGGTATGCCTAGTGTAGATGAGACAAGCATCAAAGTCAGAGCTATCAAAAGTAATTAGAATAGGCCAATGATGGAAAACCTTTATTGGAAAAACATGCAGCAGTGCGTGGCCTGGCTTGTCCTAGGGGTTTCAAAATGGAATGAGGAGGAATGAGATGTAAAGCATTGCATGCTCAACGACGAAGGGGCAGCCTTTGACAAATCCACATCAGCGTTTGAAGAGGAAGAGGTGGAAAGAGTCTTGCTTTAGCAAGAGGGATCGTGGAGGATGGGGGAGAAGGAGATGACGAGGAAGATGGAACAAGATTAGGAGGGGATTTCAAAAGCGGCGGCCCATTAAAGGGCCATTAAATTTTGGCAGTAAGATTTAGCAAGATTTGGCAAGATCAAGATAATATTGCAGCTTCATAGCTTGTAGAGAGCTTGCAACCGTGTTATTCATATACCATTTTATTCCATATTTCAAGAATATTCTCACAATATTGCACAACCTAGACATCATGGTTGGATTGATTTTGCGATTGCATCATCGACAATTCTTCCCCTATGGTTGATAGTGAATGGGAGAGGACTTGTGAGAACGTTCTAAAATAAGATGGCTTCATTGTTGAACTTTACAAGGGATTTTGGCATGTCATTTAGGATGTTTTGGTTAGTATGCTTAATTTTATGTGTTACAATGTTGTTCTATTAGAAGGCATGACTAATGATTGGAGCTAGTAGACAGAGTTGTGATGCTCATCATGGAGGCACCAAGGCTCCAATATGAGGTGACATTGAGCCTTGCAACAATGGCTACCTCTCTAGCCAAGAGCAGATCAAGTTTCCTATCATTGCTCTACGCGAGAGGCACACTACAAAAGAGGAGGAGGGAAAGGAGTAGGGCAGGGTGAGACAAAAGGTCTCTTGTAGAGTAATGGGTGCTAGGGCCCTAGCTAAAGATTCAATGAAACTTTGTGATCGATGATGGCAAATAGGTTATGAACACAAGAGTTGCATTATCATTGGTGTAGAGATGATAGACGGAGAGGATGGAGATATAGGCATTTAGCAAATGTAGATTCCACCCCATAAGATCCATAGCTTGTAATGGGTGGAATCAATGTCAAGAATTTAAAATCTTGACAAGGCAATAACTGATTGATGGCCAAAAGTACATGTGGACCAATGCATATTTTCCATAGTTTCCACGCACACCAATATTTGTGAATAAATTTTTTCCCTTTCACAAGCATATAACCATGGTGGACGCCCCTTGGCCTTCTTTGTCCCACTCTCTCCTAGTCGTGCTAGCAACTCCTTGTGCCTCCTCTTGCCTCATGGCAGTAGTAGCCCTCTTGGCAAGCATTTGCTCTCCCCCCTACACCGACCTCTGCTCGTTCGTTGCTTCAACTTGCCTAGCCATGTGATTGCCCTACCATCCACAAAGGTTGAGCCAAGATTCCTAGCTATGGTAAAAGGGAGGTGGTTCAATAGTTTTCCTTGTGCCCCCCTCAACCTTGTGTACATTAGGTTAGCTACTTCTTGTTAAATTATGCTAGGTTTCATTATTACTGTACATTATGTTAATCAAAATAGCTTATGTCATCTTCTGTTAAGCAAAAGTGCCAATACCTTAATGCCAATTTGTGAAATTTAATGTGAATTGGTTTTATGCATGTGAATTTTTTACTTAGAAAATGAAAAATATAGGTGCTTGAATCACTCTCATATCATCTAAATTACAAGAGTTACAAATTCTCAACAAAACGCTCACAAAACGGTACTCATTATGTTCAAGATACACTATGCAAAACAGTGCAAAACTACAATAAGGCCCATTAAATAGATTTCTAGAACTTTGTAATCCGGAAACAAAGATTTCTCTTCATGCCATGTTATGAATTCTAGTCATCTATATGTTCTATAAGTTATACCATGAGACGCTCTTGGAAAAATGTATGTCACCAAAAAAATAGCCTTAATGTCATACCACACTCTGATACACTCCACCTATGTCAAGAAGATGTAGACCAAAAGAAATGGAAAATAAGTTGCCAAGAAGAATGCAACTCATAATGGATTGCAACAAAGAAAACAATCGAGTAGCCACATCTTCCGGTCTTCTACATCCCTTCATCACAAAATCAGCATCTAATACATGACAATAATATAAATTATATATGCACATAGCTTATTGCATATGCGCATAGTTTATTGCTTCATCACTGCATGTATGACTACAATATAAGTGCATTTAGGACCTATGCTCCAATGCCATGCTAACACCTATGTACAACCACATCCATGACGACTCGGGGAGATTTTAGCATTGTCCTTCTAATAACTATCCACCACTAGATGCCGCAAACAACAAGATGCCAATTCTAGGCATTTTTAGGCATTGTGTAGCATGAGTGTAGCATATGCTGCAAACAACAAGATGCCATTTCTAGGTATTGTGTAGCATATATAATACCTTGAGAAAAGATATGGTCTAAGAAGCTAGAAAGGGTCTTCTTTAACCTTTGAAGATACCATATATAAGAGATTTCTTTAGCTCTCAATGTACCAGACACAAGGGCTTATGTTCTCCTAACCTAGAAATAGTTTTATTCTTTCATTTACTTTGAATTGATCATGTTTACCATATTCTAGTTCAAACTATCACTAGTAGTGATGCTCATGGTACTTGCTAATCTACAACTCTAGGCACAAGTGCGTGAGAAACCCTCAAGTATAATGGGATTCTCACTCAATGAAAAATTTTCCTTTTGCTTTGATCCCTTGTTGCTATATGGATACTATATTTTCCCAAGTAGGAGAATCCTTTTGAATAGGGCTATCTAAAAATAAATACCTTACTTCTTTACTCTCACAGGTTTTATCCAATGGATTTAATTATAGAAGTGGCTCTCCACTATCTATTCTTTTTCAAATAATAGATCAATTGTTTGAAAGCCTAAAGGATCTTTACAAAGGCAGTGCTAAATAGACTGAGTAGAACTAAAGAAAATCAAGTATAAGAGGCATCAACTGCAAAAATAGTCCTCCACCATTGATTCAATGCAATCCCTCTATGGATAGAAAGAATAAAAAAGAGAGTGACGGGATAAAAATTTTTCAAAAAATAAATTCAAAATTAATGGTGTTCATCAAGATTAGAGATCAATGTATGCAAGAAAGCATAGCATCCTCATAGCATCCTAATCTCATCCTAATGAAAAGGTCAAAAAAGAGCAATAAAGAGAGAAAATCATAGCATCATAATCTCATCCTAATGCAAAGGCCAAAAATGTTGGGATATCTCAAGGTGTATGCCTCAGGCACACCTTATGTTTCTATGTATGAGTGCTAGAGGCACAGTTAGGTGCCCACAAGCACAGTTAGGTGGTGGAAGAGCCACATAGGATGATTGAGAGAATCTAGGAGCAGATTGAGGAGATGATTGTGGAGCTCTGAAGTCATCAGTGATGTCAGTGAGCATGTATGAGGTGCCTACTAAAGGACCTCACTCTTCTTCATTCTACAACCAAGTAATGCAAGTATTCTGAGTTTGTGTCCACTCTTTGCTTCCTTTCAGTTTCTCCAACATGGTATCAAAGCACTTTGATCCCCCTTGAGCCCATTTCTGCCACATCATCATCTTCTTCTTCACCATCTCTCCCTCTTCTTCCCAAAATTTGCTTAAGCTTGTTCTCCTCCGGTTCTCAACCATTTCCCACGCCCTTCCTGCTGGAGATCCACCTTGAAGGGGCAAACTTCTGGCTGAGAGGAATTGAAGAAAGGCGCGCCCGTTTCGTCGCCATTACACGCAGTTCATCGACCTCTGTTCCTGCGTTTTCTCTCAGCACACTCCATACTTCTCTAATTCCTTTCAGGGGGAGCTGGTCCATCCTAGAGCTATCCTGTGCTGAAATCTGAGCAGCAATGGTTGCTTATTCAAGATGAAAACAGAGAAAAACGAGTCGACTTTGAAGAGGCAAGCTATGGAGCTCTGACGCGTTTTTGTGCCTCTTCTTCCCAGAGGATCTTCTGTGGTATAACAGCTCTCTTTTGCCTTAAAAACCCCCTTTTCCTTTGCTTTGAAGAGTGAGCTACAAGCCCTCCAAGTTCAGCTTTTTGGTTTTGACAGTTTTGGACAAGTTTTTGAAGATGATGCTACATAAAATGCTACTCTAGCATTTCTGAGTTTTTGAAGTTCTCAATAGCATTAGTACAAGTGTGGCTTCAGTTTTTCTTTGAATTACTAGACCTGGTTCTGATTGGAAAGTTCTCATTTTAAGCCACCTCTGTGAAGCATGTAAGAAGAAGCATCATTGTTTGAATATTGGTCACTAGTCTTTGCTACATCAAGTGCTCATATTTTGGAAGTCTTTCAGTTATTTTTTTGCCTTGTAAGAGAGATAGACACTGCCCAATATCTGGGTTAGACCCTCTCATGGCTACCCTATTGACTCTAGAAAAGTTCAATGGAAAGGGCTTCCACACATGGCAGATGAAGGTGAAATTTGCATTGATGAGGGAGAACTTATGGGGACTTGTCAAACCTACTCCGACCGCTTCTTCTACGGCCTCCAATGCTGGAGAATCCTCAACACCGACACAACCGGCAAGGGATCCAGCTAGAGAAGAAAAAGCATATGGTATCATTGCTCTTGCTTTAGGAGATGATTATATACACCATATCTCTGACTTGGAGTCTCCTTCGGAAGCTTGGCAGAAGCTTGACATGATTTTTGGTGCTAGCTCTCACATCTCTAAACTATCACTTAAAATCTCTTTCTTTGAATTGAAGATGGTTAGAGGTACTACTTTGGCAGCTCATGTCAACTATATGCGGAGTCTTATGACTCAATTAGCTTCTATCAACTCTCCTATCACTCCAGATGATGCTATGGCAGTGTTACTTAAGAGTATGCCTGAAGAATATGATCACATAGTTACCACTTTGAAAAATCTTCCTAATCCTAATCTTGAAGGTATTATCTCTGCTCTCCAAGAAGAAGAAAGGCATATGGAGCTCAGGAAATACAATGACTCTGCTTATGCTGTAAAATTCCAGAAGGGCAAGTATACTCCTTGCAATCACTGTGGAAAGACAAATCACCTTTCAAAGGACTCCTTCAAAATTAATCCATGCAAGCACTGTGGCAAGAACAACCATAATGAGAAGTTTTGTAGAGACAAAGCAAAGACAGAAAATGCAAATCTACTTTCAGTTAATGAGCCTCCACAAGATGAGGCATCCTTTGAAGATTATGCATTTTAAAACATCTCTATGTATGCTCCAGATCTCTCTTTTTATGTCAAGGTACTCAGCCTGGATAGTCCTCCAAAATGAATGAAAATAAACTATTGTGTTTTGTGTGTTTTGTAAACACCTCTGGTCACCTTATGATGTAGGCCATGTGTATGTTTTGCTCCATGGTACCTCCTGCAGACATTGTGTGCATGTACATGCAGGGGAGATAACCATTGGAAGGTCTTTTTGTATCCCTTTTGTTGACCTTACACCCATGGGAACCCTTGCTAGCATGAGAACCTAGCCATAGATTTATCCTTGACCACCATGAGATGGCATGAGAAACTATGAGACTAGATGTATCCTTGACATAGCCTGAGGCATTCCCTTGAGGGGGGGTTTGTTGGGATATCTCAAGGTGTATGCCTCAGGCACACCTTATGTTTCTATGTGTGAGTGCTAGAGGCACAGTTAGGTGCCCATAAGCACAGTTAGGTGGTGGAAGAGCCACATAGGATGATTGAGAGAATCTAGGAGCAGATTGAGGAGATGATTGTGGAGCTCTGAAGTCATCAATGATGTCAGTGAGCATGTATGAGGTGCCTACTTAACTCGGGGGGGTCACTCATCATATGTAACCCTATCACGTGAGTTCAACAGAAGGATTTTTTTTATTTCTAAAATTTACAGAAATAAATATACATAAGGGACTATTTAGAATAGTTTTGGAAAAAATTTACAGATTTGTATAGAAAAGGGGTATATTTTATTAATGAAATTTTTTACAGATAAGGGACTTTAAGTATCGGCCTTGAACGCACGTGATATAGAGGGTTTATACATAATGACCCCCCCGAGCTACTTAAGGACCTCACTCTTCTTCATTCTACAACCAAGTATGCAAGTATTCTGAGTTTGTGTCCACTCTTTGCTTCCTTTCAGTTTCTCCAACAAAAAAGAGCAATAAAGAGAGAAAAGGTTTTTAGAATTCTCTAGAATTCAAGAAAGCATAGTATCCTAACGTCATCCTAATGCAAAGGCCAAAAAGAGCAATAAAGAGAAAAGGTTTTTAGAATTCTCTAGAACTCAAGAAAATGCAAGAGCAGTGCTTACTCATTTTCAAACAGAAAATGCCAGTAATAGCATTTCAAAATGTCCCATGACATAAGCCACTCTATGCAAATATCCATGTGACATGTTGCAAGCTTCTAGACAATTTTCAATATAAAACACCCTTTTGTATATTAACCTTTGGGTATTAAATTACTTCCTTATGTATATATAAATCTATAAGTAATTGAATTAATAAAAACCCATCTCTTTAACTCACATGATAGGGTTACATATGACGAGTGACCCCCTGAGGAAACAACCTTTATAAAAATACTACATGAAAGATTGGGAGCTTTTATAAATGCTTTATATCTTTCAATTTTTTACAAAACCATATGTATGGGTGTTTTAGCTAGGATGAGAGAGTAGTCTACATCGTATTCTTCTTCACTTGCTATGTCTTCTACATCCTCCTTCTGCTATAAAAATATAAAAAAGTTATGCGATGTACACATCCCAAATAAAGGCTTAAACAAGCAGATAAGGTTTCATAAATGCTTTCATTAGAGTGAGTCTCTCCTCCTCTTAGAGCAAAAATTTAAAAAGTAAGGTTTCATACATGCTTTCATTAGAGTGAGTCTCTCCTCCTCTTGGAGGAAAAATTTAAAAAGTTATGAGATTTACACATCCCAAATAAAAATAAAGGTTTAAATAATCATAGAAGTATAAAGATAGCATGCTTTCATTAGACTTAGTCTCTTCTCCTCTTGGAGGAAAATATAAAAAAGTTATGAGATTTACACATCCCAATTAAAGGCTTGAACAAGCATACAAGTATAAAGATAAGGTTTTATACATGATGCAATGTAGTCATATTTTCATGTTGTTTCCCAATGGTAGCAATTAGACGCTGAATAGTCTCAGCCCGAAACACTAGCAGATCGGCTTTTGTATATGATTCCATTTTGACTTATAACTCCAAATCAAAAATCTCTCTAAGAAACAACATGTACTTGTAGGCAACTCTCCACCCATAGCTGTGCCCATCTTTTTGCTCCACTGGTAGACGTCGTTTGAATTCTACTTGGTCTTGTTGCTCCGTGGTTGTTTTGACAACAGATACTAGCCGATATGCAGCACTGTCCATCATGACATATTAAATATATTAATATGTCATGATCATAAGATACAAAATAAGAAAGTAATAAAAATATTAAGAGAATAATTACCTTGGGGAGTTGGCATGATAGCCTTCCATTGAATTCACAAACCACAAATGGTTGACTTCAAGGTCCCAAGCGATCAGACTCCAATGTGAGCTACATGACCAGAATAAAAATGATTATTGTTTTACACAAACTTGCCAAAGAAATAGTAAAAATAAGGTTAGAGTTGATACTTACTCCTCATGATAAGGCATAAAGATGACTCGCACCCCATCTAAATTCAAAGGGCTTAACCAGGTACAAACATCTTCTATAGTCTTTTGAGGAGACCTAAGAATAGAAGAAAGGAGAACATCGAGCATGTAGACACGATCCTGCACTGCACTAGGAAGCTGAGAAATAACTACACTGCACCAAGAAATAAACAAACATTAGCTCATAGAATTGATTTGCATTCTGCACTAGGAAACTGATATATAACTACACTGTAAACAAATAAACAAATGTTAGCTCATTGAAGTAGCAACAAATAAACAAACGTTACTTGAGAATGGCTAGGATAAGATTGTCATTAACCTCTTTTAAAGGATTGGAGAGGATTGAAACCTCCTCTTTGGTAGCAACAAATAAACAAACGTTACTTGAGAATGGCTAGGATAAGATTGTCATTAACCTCTTTTAAAGGATTGGAGAGGATTGAAACCTCCTCTCTACCAAAGCTCAAATACTGAGGTTCTCGTTTCAAAACGATCCTAACTTCAAATGAGCTCTCCATTTTATCCAATGCAACTAAATTTGCAGAATGGGTCTCTGTCATAGCTTGTATTCTATGTTTGCGGTCATTCTGCTTTTCCATGGTGTCTTTAAAGCTCTTGTGCTCATGGGATTCTTCAATCAAATTTAGAGGTGGTTGCATTGCTGAAGTAGAACGGAGTGCCTCCATATTGAATTCATCCATTTCTTCTCCCTCTATTGCCTGTAAACAAATATGAGAGATTAGATTCATTATCTTTAAATTTAAATCTTATTTAAAAAATTGTATTTAGTTGAGAAATAGAGAGTTCATACCGCTAAGTATTGTCATAGTGGCCTTTTTACATAACCCTGCGAGCCATAATTATCAAAGAAGGCATCATCATCGTTGTCTTCATCCACCAACCTCTCTCTAAACGGGTCATGTAAGTCCATCTTTTCATCATCATCAACTGGGACATTATGATCTTCAAGGTAATCATCCATGTCATCAGTGTCCTTGTGCTCTATCTCTTTTTCATAGCCTGTGGTTAGATCTGCTTGAAGCTGAAAATAAGCCATGAAATGCTTGTTTTCAATAATATTTGTGGAGTTGCCTTTTCTGAGGAGATCCTCAAATAAATATCCCATCCTACACAAGGTGACCTCCCAACCTGCCGGTAGCAAATTCTCCATCATGGTAAGCAAGAGACTTCCACTTTTTGCAGGACTTCCATAGTTGTTTTTTTGATAATGTATGGACCTGGGAATATCTTGCTCTTCTAGCATCAATCTCAAATTATTTGAATTCCCTCTTATGTTCTTTTGTAAGGAGTGATTAGGGTTGGGACTCCGCATACACAAGAAGAATGATTCAAGAGATTGAATCGCTATGCCACATTCTCTCTTGCCTCTCTTTGCTACATAAACACCACTATAGATCTTCAAATCTGATGAATATGCTCGCTCTAGAGTAACCTGCATGGCTTCTTTGTCTTTTTTATCAACAAAAATGACAATGTTGCAAATTGCCACTTTGCTAATGGTGGTATATACTATTCTATCAATGAAGTTATGGATATCATCGCTAGAAACTTCATTGATAAAGAATAGTTGTGGCTTATCCCATGCTGACTCATTCTTGATGAAGTCATCTTTTGAAACTCCCCTGAAGTTCACAAGCTTTCCAGACTCTGCCGTAACCTCTACATTGAATTGAAAGCTTTGGTGCATATCTGTTGGCATCCTTATCTCGCTGATTAATCTTTCCACATATGCAACCACCTGTTGTGGGATTTCTTTTCTCATGTAAAAGGTTACTATTTCTGACCCATCTTCATCATTTTTAATCCACTTGTTTGCCCATAGCTTTACCTTGGGTGTTGACAAAGAAGCTATATGCTTGACCACATTATAGTCAATGTTACAATGAGTAAATGGAATTTGTTTCTCTGACAGCAAATACTTAATGGCACTATGCACTGCATCATGCCTCAACTGTACATTGATATTCTTCCATGCAGTGGTCTTTGTCTTTCTTTCCAAAAAACCATTCTTTCTTTAAAATTTTTATGCTACCATGGATGCATACTTGTTAGGTAAGTACTTTATAGGCCTCCACATCCTTGCCGTCAACTCCTTCTTATCCATTACCTTTGACTTTTTGGAGATAAACAAAGGAGCTTCATAGGTCAACTGTCCACGTTCACAAGCAATGCACATTTCAAGCATCTCATTGAACACTTCAACAGGACGAAATATGATAGAAGTGTAGTTGGCATATCTGTCCCTCACCACCTTGAGGCTTGTCATATTTTCTTCTCGCTCTTGAGTTCCCCTAGGCACAACTGCACTCAAAGAAGTATAGAAGTTTGTGAGTGTGTCGGCGTCTGCTTTTATGACCTTTCACTTCAAATCAGGATTTGGAGAACCAAATGTTGTCCATATAACCCTTGCCTTTTGTAAGACCTCTGATGTTGAGGATATCTTACGCTTTCCATGGACATAATGATTAAGTCTTTCAGACTCAATTAAATACTTGATCTCATGCTTGAATATATAGATTGTTGCAGGATAATAATGGAATGAACTTATCTTTGCAAATTGTTCTGAAGTGAGTCTTTTGACCTCCTTTGCTTCTTTTGCGATTTGATTACAAGCATAAGCCCAATGTTGACCATCAATGGGCTGGAATCTGCAATGAAGTAGGAATTCCTTCTTTGCTTCCTTTAGCATATTCTCACCTTGTGCCTCTTCGCCTTGTTCATGTGGAATATTTTTAAGAGTGTCTTTAAAGAATTGACTGAAGGTTTCCTCGAAATGTGTAGGCCCTGTAAATGTTATTTGATCCAGAAAACTATTTTTGATTGGACAAAACATTATTGGGCGCAGGACCACATTGCTTGCCATAGGTTTCTTTCCATCTCTCAAAGCCTCGTATATTTGCAGTGCATAGGATATATGAAGGCTTCGGCTATTAGTAAAGACAACTGCAACTTCCACATCTTTGGCATTCACAAACCATGTCCTTTGACCCCAGATATATCCCACATCATCATCTGTTACTGCTTCATTAAGATGCAGATTAAGATTTTTGATTGATGTGAGTTCATCCTAATCATCTTCAGCCTCGGGTTCTAAGTCTTCTTCATCTTTCTCTTCTTTTAACCGTTTTTCATCCACATTATCTCTCTCTATAGTGGGACGATGCCTTTTTTTACTGCTTGGAACCGTGGCTCTTGCAGTACTAGCATTTTGCATTTCACGTCGTGGTTTGCTAGCAAGAGCTTCTAGCATAACTGCAGTGGATCGACCTTGATCTTCTTCAAATTTTTTTAATTTCCATGCACTCAAGGCTTGTGTTTCATCATCATTAGTTACATCCACCATTTCTTGCCATGTTCTACACGTTTGTGACAGTGTGCATGTTCTTCTTGTCCCTGCATCGAAGTCTGAGCTTTTTGATCTCCTTCATGTGAAAATCCTTGAATATGAGGAGCATATTGTGCATCCTCAAAGTACTCAAACATTATCTTTGCATGCATCCTTTTTGCCACCACACTAGGAAATTGCTCCCAAGTATATGCAAGAGCCTCCAATGCACTTTGCAACTCTGGAGACTTTGATGGTTGAGGAGGAGCCATCACAAAGTTCTTTGAGTCTCTCCTTGACACAACAAAATGAAGACCGCCAACTTCAGGATCTGAACTCTTTGTGAAAATATCCATAAAAGTCTCTTTTGGCTCTATCATTATGCCTACTACAAGGCTTGAAGTCATATCTTTTTTGAAGAAAGTAGCATCCCATGGATCTTCAACATCATTGAACTCCCTTTTTGACATAAGTAGAAAGAGTCTCTTTTCCTTTTGATGAAGAAACCAATCTCTTCTGCCCATGTGATATCGAGTCCACCTACCAAAGCCATTGGGGCTATATTCCTTTCCTTTCAAATTCAAAGTGACATCAGAGACCCATGCTCTAATCTCAGAGTCATTTAGGATAGCCCCCACATTAGTTGATTGCTCCATAATCCTACAAGAAAAGATAATGAATAATTTAGATACATACAAGTAAAGTACAATATACAACGCTTGATACAATAAATGTGAGAAATAGCCCAAAAGGCTTTACAAGGCTTCATATGTCAATAAATGTGATCAATAGCGGAAAGGGCTTTACAAAGTATTTTATAGCAATAAATGTGGGAAATAGCCTAGAAGGCTTTACAGGGCTTAAATATTTGTACAAATGTAAAAAAATTAGCCAATAAAGCTTTACAATGAAATAAAATGTCCTCTAGTGATAAAGCTTCAATCTTCGTGAACACATGTAATCTGTCCATCCATTGATTTGCCCTCTAGTGATAAAGCTTTAATCTTCGTGATGACATGTAATCTGTCCATCCATTGATATCTGTGCACTGATACCCAACTAATGCAATCTACCCACTAAAAACTATTCCACTGATATCCATTTATGCAGCCCACATGATATCCACTTATGCAGCCCACTGATACTCGTTAAATAGTGAATGGTCAGGATGGTCGGGTTTATTACAAGGCGCTTCATATGACAATAAATGTAAAAAATAGCCTAGAAGGCTTTACAAGGTTTTGCATGACAATAAATGAGCTTAAATATTTATACAAATGCAATAAAAATAACCAATAATCATCAAGCTACAATATGTCCCATGACATGTAATCTGTCCACTGATATATGTAATCTGTACATTGATATCTGCTCATGCAATCTGCCCACTGATAAACTTCTTGGTAAATGGTAAAAGGTCTTATTTAATAGCATGTTATGAGTGTTAAACCGCATGTGAGCGAAGGGACTGACAACAATTAGGAACCAGTTAGAAAAATTTGAGCATGGCTTCGATTGGCAACTTGGAGAATTGTCTCTCCTCTAAGGCAATCTAATCTATGCTAAACTATGCTAAACCAACCGTCGAAGCGAAGAAAAGCAATAAATAATTCTTTTTCTGTGTTCATTTTAATGTGCTGGGGTTTAAGAGGCTTAAATATGCAAAAGAAGGGGTTTTGATGTAGAGACTAAACCTGCATGTGAGAGAAATGAAGAACAAGTATCTAAAGAAGAGTTAACATTTTTCAATTTAAAAGATGAATATATATAAAAATATTATCTCACCTTCAAACTCCTTCAAAACAAACCATAAATTCACTCTTTTATAATTTTTTAAAAGTATAATATAAAACATGTAAATATATAAAACTCTCTTTCCTCTGAACTTTCTCTCTATCTCTCTCTCTCTCTCTCTCTCTCTCTCGACTCCTAATTCTCTCTGTAGCCATAGTCAAGACACCTCATTCTCTCTCTTAATCTCTCTCTCTCTCTCTCTGACAACTCATGTATTTCCCTCTCTGTCCTCATCCCACTCATTCTCTCTCTTAGTTTATCTCAAGTCTCTCTTTCTCTCCCTCCCATGGCGGCTAAGATTTATCATTCTCTCTCTTCATCTCTCTCTCTCTCCTAGGATTTGTAATTATTTCTCTCTCTCTCTCTCCACTTCTCTCCTCTCTCTCTCTCTCCTCTTCTCTCTCTCTCCTCTCTCTCTCTCTCTCTCTCTCTCTCTCTCTCTCTCTCTCTCTCTCTCTCTCTCTCTCTCTCTCTCTCTCAGCCTCTCTACCTCCTACCTCTATCCTCTTGGCCGCTAGGATTTGTCATTCTTTCCCTCTCTATGTCTCTCTCTCTCTCTGAATTCTCTCTCTTAATCTCTCCCAGCCTTCCTCCCTCCCTCCCTCCCTCCCTCTCTCCCTTTCTCTCTCTCCTCTGTCCCTCTTCTCACTCTTAATCTCTTTTTCTCTCCCTCCCCTCTTCTCTATTATTTCTCATTCTCTCTCTCTCTCTCCCTCCCTCCCTCCCTCCCTTGGTGGCCACGGCCGCGAGAACTCTCTCTCTCTCTCTCTCTCTCTCTCTCTCTCTACCTCCCTCTCTTGGCAGCCACTGCCGCTAGAAGTTTCATTCTCTCTCCCTCTCTCTTTATCTCCCTCTCTCCTCTCTCTCTCCCCTAAGTCTCCCTCCTCTCTTCTTCTCTCTCTCTCTCTCTCTCTCTCTCTCTCTCTCTCTCTCTCTCTCTCTCTCTCCCCCCTCCCTCCCTCCCTATCTCTCCTCCCTCTGGCAGCCCCTGCCAGAATTTTCATTCCCTCTCTCTCCCTCTCTCTCTTTCTCTCTCTCTCCCTCTCTCTCCCTCTCTCTTTCTCTCTCCCTCCTCTCTTCTCTCTCTCTCTCTCCCTCTCCCTCCCTACTCTCTCCCTCCCTCTAGCACAGAAGTTTCATTCCCTCTCTCTCCCTCTCTCTCTTTCTCTCTCTCTTTCTCTCTCTCTCCCTCTCTCTCTTTCTCTCTCCCTAAGTCTCCCTCCTCTCTTCTCTCTCTCTCTCTCCCTCTCCCTCCCTACTCTCTCCCTCCCTCTAGCAGCCACGGCCGCTAGGAGACTCTCTTCTCTCTCTTAATCTCTCTCTCCCTCTCTCAGCTCTCTCTTTCTTTCCCTCCCTACTCTTCTTTCTCATTGCCGCTAGGAGACTCTCTTCTCTGTCTCCCTCTCTCAGCTCTCTCTTTCTTTCCCTCCCTACTCTTCTCTCTCATTTTAAGGAGCCCCTCTTCTCTCTTTGAATCTCTTGTCTCTCTCCCTCTCTCTCTTCTCTCCCTCCCTACTCTTCTCTCTCATTTCTCATTCTCTCTCTCTCCTTTGGCGGGCATGGCCGCGAAGAGCCCCTCTTCTCTCTCTTAATTTCTCTCTTTCCCTCTCTCTCTCGCCACGTTTCATTCTCTTAAACTTCTCTCTCTCTCCCTCTCTCTCCCTCTCTCTCTTTCTCTCTCTCTCCCTCTCTCTCCCTACTCTCTCCCTCCCTCTAGCAGCCACGGCCGCCAGGAGACCCTCTTCTCTCTCTTAATCTCTCTCCCCCTCTCTCCTCTCTCTCTTTCTTTCCCTCCCTACTCTTCTCTCTCATTTAAGGAGCCCCCTCTTCTCTCTCTGAACCTCTCTCTCTCTCTCTCCCTCTCTCCTCTCTCTCTTTCTCTCCCTCCCTACTCCTCTCTCATTTCTCATTCTCTCTCTCATTTCTATTCTCTCTCTCCCTTTGGCGGCCACGGTCGCCAAGAGCCCCTCTTCTCTCTCTTAATTTCTCTCTTTCCCTCTCTCCTCTCTCTTTCTCTCCCTCCCTATTCTCTCTCATTTCTCAAATTTACAAACTCAAATATAAATAAGAAACTAATTAAAATAGAGCTCAAAAACTCAAATAAGAAACTAATTTAAAAAGAATTGTAATGCCTTCTAAAAAACCCCCTCCTCTAGCTGCCACGGCCGCCAAGAGTTTTCTCTCTCTCCCTCCGCCCCTCTTCTCTCTCTTAATCTCTGTCTCTCTTTCTCTTTCTCTCTCTCTCTCTCTCTCTCTCTCTCTCTCTCTCTTTCTCTCTCTCTCTCTCCTACTTTCTCTCCCTCCGTTCTTTTCTCTCTTAATCTCGTGCTATCTCTCTCACACACACACTCTCTCTCCTCTCTCTCTCTAGCTCTCTCTTTCTCTCTATCTCTCTTTTTAAATTTAGAACACAAATTTCAATAAGAAATTAATTCAAATAGAACTCAAAAACTTTAACAAGAAACTAATTGAAAAAGAATTATAAGTAAAGAAAAAGAATTACAAGACGAATTTTAAGAAATAGAACTCAAAAACTTTAACAAGAAACTAATTGAAAAAGAATTATAAGTAAAGAAAAAGAATTACAAGACGAATGAAAAAGAATGCAAGTACCTGGAAAAAGTGAAAAAAGTAAGGCTCCGCTTATCCTTTCTCTTCCGCTCTTGGTTGCTTCAATGAAATGAGGAGAGAATGAGAATGAATGAATGAAAAGAAGAGTATATATAAGAAAAACTAGCCCACTCCTCCCACGCATAAAATTTGAATTTTTAAAAAAGAGAGGGAAATTTGAATTCATTATAAATTTGAATTCAAATTTGTGTTCAACATTCTTCTTAATACTTTCTTCTCATACATCCCTTTTGATTCAAATTTGTGTTCAACATTCTTCTTGATACTTTCTTCTCGTAAGTCCCTTTCATTCTTCTCGTAAGTCAAATCTTATTCGTCACTCTTGCTCATGATAGTAAGTCAAATCTTATTTGTCGCTCTTTCTTGTGATAGTTCTACTCCTTA